>NC_030821.1:31459027-31762057 GCF_001704415.2 Capra hircus | reverse complement strand
ATCAGATAGATTATATTCTTTGCAGCCAAAGATGGAGAAGCTCTATACAGTCAGCAAAAGTAAGACCGGCAGCTGTCTGTTGTTCAGATCATGAATTCCTTATTGCAAAATTCAGACTTAACTTGAAGAAAGTAGGGAAAATCACTAGACCATCCAGGCATGACCTAAATCAAATCTCTTATGATTATACAGTGAAAGTGAGAAGTCGAGTCAAAGGATTAGATCTGATAGAGTGCCTGAAGAACCATGGATAGGGGTTCATGACATTGTACACGAGGCAGTGATCAAGACCATCCCCAAGATAAATAATTGCAAAAAGGCAAAATGATTGTCTGAAGAAGCCTTACAAATAGCTGAGAAAAGAAGAGAAGTGAAATGCAAAGGAGCAAAGGGAAGATATGCCCATTTGAATGCTGAGTTCCAAAGAATAGCAAGGGGAGATAAGAAAGCCTTCCTCAGTGATCATTCCATAGTGCGTGTCTTGTAATAAAATTGTTAATGATGATTAACATTTACTGAGTGGTAATTATCTGCATGTATTACAATACATTTTTGCACAATAACAGAGTTTTTAAGATGAAGGGCTTCCCAAGTGGTGCTAGTGGTAAAGAAGCTGTCTGCCATGCAGGCAATGTAAGAGACGCAGGTTTGATCCCTGGGTCAGGAAGATCCCTTGGAGAAAGCTATGGCAAACCACTCAAGTAGTCTTGCCTGGAGAATCCCATGGACAGAGGAGCCCAGCAGGCTACATTCCATGGGGTTGCACAGAGTTGGACATGACTGAAGCGACTTAGCTTCATAATTTAGAAGTCCACCCCCTATAAATAATTTAATTTGTCCAAGTTTAAATAGCTAGAAAATGGCAAACATGGGATTTGAAACCTAGCATTCTGGTTCTAAATCCTGAATAACACTCAGTATATAATTGTGTAACACACAGTTGAGCACATGAATGAATAACTAAAGTTTTACACAAATGCTTAAATCTTTTTTTTCTGTTTGTTTGTTTGGTCTCAACCAGGTTTTCTGATGAGTCCAAACTTGTTCTCTGTTATGTGAGTCCTTAAGATGGTGATGGTGGCACAGTGGTAAAGAATGCACCTGCAATCAAGGAGATGCAAGAGCCATGAGTTTGATCTCTGGGTCAGGAAGATCTCTTAAAGGAGGAAAATGGTAACCCAATCCAGTAGTCTTGCCTGAGAAATCCCATGGACAGAGGAACATGATGGGGTATAGCCATGGGGTTGCAAAGATTCAGACATGGCTGAGCATGTACACATATGATTTCTTATGTCTTTAATAAAGATGGTTTTATAATAATTGAATCAGAGATATATACCTAAAGTCAGAGTACTTTTACTCAACTATCAACCTAAGGCACAAAATAGAATTTTATGAGAGTAGAAAGACAACTGGAGAAGGCAATGGCACCCCACTCCAGTACTCTTGCCTGGAAAATCCCATAGACGAAGGAGCCTGGTAGGCTGCAGTCCATGGTGTCAAAAAGAGTCAGACACGACTGAGCAAATTTACTTTCACTTTTCATTTTCATGCTTTGGAGAAGGAAATGGCAACCCACTCCAGTGTTCTTGCCTGGAGAATCCCAGGGACGGGGGAGCCTAGTGGGCTGCCTTCTATGGGGTCGCACAAAGTCGGACACAACTAAAGCGACTTAGCAGCAGCAGCAGCAGAAGAAAGACAACAAGGACCTTATGGAGCATAAGCCTTATCTCCCTCTTGTGAGCATATTCTATATTTTAAACAATCATATAGTTGGGCTCCTCAGGGAAAGAATTTGTTCCTATAATTTGCACCCCAAATTATTATATTTTTATGCAAATTTCTAATATCAAACTTGAAAACTTAGATAAAACAAAGGAGTGATAAAATATGTAATGTACAATAGTCTGAGGAATCATCATTTCTGCCGATATACATCAGTGCATTTTTCCCTGGAGGAAGTCCAGTACATGTTCTCCAGCGTTAGAGCAAGCCCAGAGTGAATAACCGCATTTTCACACTAAAGATGAAATATGGGAAACAAAGGGCAAAAATCTGTGTAACTGAAAGTTATCAATCTTCTCCAAAATCTAGTCACCACAATTTCTAAAACAACATAAACAATACCATGGAGTATTGTGATGATAGTGTTGTATTGATGTAAACATTAGAAAAACTGGCCAGCACTCTCTCTCTCCAGGTAAAACGTTATTATGCCATCATGATGTCTTTGATTGCCACCTGCAGCCGACAGAAATGTTTCCTCTAGAAGAAAAGTTTGTTATGCCCTAAGATAGGTGACATCCTCTCAGGAAAAAATAAAAAAAAGAGAGAGAGAGAGAGAGAGAGAGAAGAGTGTGAAAAATCATAGTTTAGACTTTAAGTGTCAATGGCCTGAATAAGAAAGTCATACTGAATCACCCTGGGCTTCCCTGGTGGCTCAGATGGTAAAGAATTTGCCTACAATGCAGGCGCCTAGGATTCTATCCCTAGTTGGGGAAAATTCCCTGGAGAAGGGAATGGCAACTTACTCCAGTATTCTCGTGGAAAAAGGAGCCTGGTAGGCTAAAGTCCATGGGGTTGCCAAAACTCAGACACGACTGAGCAACTAACACTTTCACTTTCTTTCACTGAATCACCCTGACCCAAAGAGGAAAGCAATCATCCTACAAGACAGATGATAACATAGGTAGCAGAACTGGTAACATAATCCTGCAAAATTGGTAATTATCAGTGCCAGCTGTACTATTTAGAAAATCAAAATATTATACAGACATTAAAGAAAAAATATTAAACTAGCTGGGAAAAAATCTGTGTCCATATGTCCCAAGAGCACATTTATTTTTGTAGGCATCTACATGTTCAGTCACCAACACGCAATTAAGAAATAAATTTGGCTATGTAGGAGGCTGTGTGGGCAATAGAGAATAACAAAATAACTAGAAAAAAATCATTTACAATATTATTAAAACAGAAGAGGATAACCTAATGATAAGGATTCTCTTCAATTTACATTTTCCCTAAAAATATATACAGTGGTCTACTTTAGAACTAAGAGTCAGCCTGTGCATATAAGATCCTGGATAAGATTTACATAAGAAATTTGCTCATGAGAATATGAGACTTGTTTTATCTTAGAATTCTGCTTATCATACTTGTAACAGAAATGTAATCTTATAACAGAAATGTAAACAGAAATGTATCAGGTAAGATTAATTCAGCAGTTATACAAAACTTAACATAAATATCTCCCCTATTTCTTAATACTCCTTTTTTAACTGTACTGAAATCCTATATATAAACATTGAGTTCTGTTTGATTATCAAGTCTAGTCCAACACAGTTAACCTAGTTTCATAGCTTCCTTCATGGTATCTCAAAATAATAGCCGTTATTGTGTTAATGATTATTTCTCAATTGATATTTCTAATTCATTAAGCCTGTCTCTTATAGATAATAAAATATGATTTTATTAAGGTGATTTATAATAAAAAGTGAATGACTGAAAGATTATTGCCATAAGTGACTTTTTGATGTAGGTGAACTTCATTTGAGGTGGAAATTCTAAAAAGTACATCTAAGTAGAAGTTTATGAGTATTTAATTAGTAAAATACACAGGGCAGTGATTTTGAACCATAGTGTTGTTTAAATTTCCTTTCCACAATGCTATTTTGTTTTATCCTCTGCCTGTTGCTATTCCACTATTACCAGAAACAAAAACAATACATAAAACAAAATGTCAAAATAAAAGACAAATTCTAAGTTGCAAAATCAGATATCCATAAGGACCTTGAAGATATGGTTTTAAAAGGAGGGGGAGGGGAAGCCGATTTGAAAACACATGGCCCATCTAAGCAGTGGAAATTATTGCCAAATGGAAACATGGTTGTTGTGTTGCAAATGTTCCAATTTTTCAAGAAAAGCTGATATTTAGACTCTTATGAGAACTATGCTAATATTAAACATTGACAACTAAGTCATAAAAAAATCAATGTAAGACAAACAGAAAGTTTCAACGATCCCAAATTCTATGATGTCCATCATACTGAAGAAGAAAATGTACAGTTCAGCTCAGTCGCTCAGTCATGTCCGACTCTTTGAGACCCCATGAATCGCAGCACGCCAGGCTTCCCTGTCCATCACCAACTCCCGGAGTTCACTCAGACTCCCATCCATCGAGTCCGTGATGCCATCTAGCCATCTCATGCTCTGTTGTCCCCTTCTCCTCCTGCCCCCAATCCCTCCCAGCATCAGAGTCTTTTCCAATGAGTCAACTCTTCACGTGAGGTGGCCAAAGTACTGGAGTTTCAGCTTCAGTATCTTTCCCTCCAAAGAAATCCCAGGGCTGATCTCCTTCAGAATGGAATGCTTGGATCCCCTTGCAGTCCAAGGGACTCTCAAGAGTCTTCTCCAACACCACAGTTCAAAAGCATCAATTCTTGGGTGCTCAGCCTTCTTCACAGTCCAACTCTCACATCCATACATGACTACTGGAAAAACCATAGCCTTGACCAGATGGACCTTTTTTGGCAAAGTAATGTCTCTGCTTTTCAATATGCTATCTAGGTTGGTCATAACTTTTCTTCCAAAGAGTTTATTTTAATTTCATGGCTGCAGTCACCATCTGCAGTGATTTTGGAGCCCCCCAAAATAAAGTCTGACACTATTTCCACTGTTTCCCCATCTATTTCCCATGAAGTGATGGGACCAGATGGCATGATCTTCATTTTCTGAATATTGAGCTTTAACCACACTTTTTCACTCTCCTCTTTTACTTTCATCAAGAGGCTTTTAAGTTCCTTTTCTCTTTTTGCCATAAGGATGGCGTCATCTGCACGTCTGAGGTTACTGATATTTCTCCCAGCAATCTTGATCCCAGCTTGTGCTTCTTCCAGTCAAGCGTTTCTCTGATGTACTCTGCATATAAGTTAAATAAGCAGGGTGACAATATACAGCCTTGATGTACTCCTTTTCCTATTTGGAACCAGTCTGTTGCTTCCTGACCTGCATATAGGTTTCTCAAGAGGCAGGTCAGATTGTCTGGTATTCACATCTCTTTCAGAATTTTCCACAGGTTATTGTGATCCACACAGTCAAAGGCTTTGGCGTAGTCAATAAAGCAGAAACAAATGTGTTTTTCTGGAACTCTCTTGCTTTTTCCACGATCCAGCGGATGTTGGCAATTTGGTCTCTGGTTCCTCTGCCTTTTCTAAAACCAACTTGAGCATCTGAAAGTTCACGAAAATGTACAGATTGGTATAACTTGCTACTCACTCTTTTGTACATTGGGCAAATCTCTCTAGGTCTCTAGGTTTTCTTGACGGTAAAATGAAAGGATTGTGCTAAACCAAAATGTTTCCTTGCAAACCTTTAATTTTTTGAAATTTATTTTATATATGCCTTTAGTGTCCCTTTTGTTTGATCATAGGATATGTGAATATTGGGTCTATTACATCTTGATTATAAAAACATTCTGTAATTATATATTCATCATTTTATTTGATATTACAGAAGAGCACTGTCCTAAGCACTGAGAATATGGTTGGGAACAAGCCCTGTGATCTTCATCCATGGAATTTACATCTGAGTGAATGCATGGAAACAAATTTAAAAAAAAAAAATAGACAAGTATAATGCATAGGGAGTTTGTTGAATGATGACAACTAGGCAAAAATCAGGATGAAAGGAGAATGGAGAGTGCTGAGGAAATTGGTTGACATTTTAAATTTGAGAGGGAGGGGTAGCTGCAGTAAGAATATAATGTTCAAACAAAGACTTGAAAGAGATAAGGTAACAAACCATGCACCTATCTGGAAGCAGGTTATTCCGGAAAGGAAAAATAAAAAATACTAACACTCTGAAACAGGAAGCTGATGGAGGATTTGTGATACAGCAGCATGGACAGGAAACATCAAGTATTTTGTGCAAGAGGGAAAGTTAAAAGGTATAGTGGGGAAGGGGTTCTGTTTAAAGTGTTGGGGGACAAAAATCAAGATTTTACCTTTTATACTGAGTGAGATGAAAAGTGCTGGAGGGGATTTGCGAGCTAATTTTACTGATATGTGGTTTAAAAATACCTGGAAAAGAGAATTGCTTTTTTTTTTTTTTTTTTTTTTCACAAAATTGTAAAATTACCTGATTCTCCCTTCATTTCTATCAGTTTTTCCTTTCTATATTCTTAAGCCTGTTTGTATACTAATTGACACTTAGACATATGACATGTCCTTCCTCATCGCTGTTTTCACTTGTTTTGCAGCCTGCAGCTTGCCTGTGTTTACTGCTTGCATGGTACACTTCTTAAAGTACGTCAAGCATTCCTTTTAGACAGCAGATGCTTCAGTCTTGATTATCGTTATATAACTTCGAAATATAATCCATCTCATTTAATGTAATTAGCAAGAGGATGGTTTTTATGTCTCTCTCACCTTACTATCTTTCAGAAATACATTTTTCTACTTGGGGTCATATACTCCCCAAGCATCATTGTTATTTCACCTTCAGTAACTGACTTTTAAAAAATTTAAGAAAAAAGAAACAGAAAAATAATGTTTAATGTTTACTCATTTCTTTTGCTTTCCCTTGCAGCCTGGAGATCTAAAATTTCATGTTCTCTTTCTCCTTTTCATTCTGTAGTTACTTCTTTGCTACTTCTATGGGTTCAAGTCTACTGAAGACAAATTCTCTTCCTTTCTTCAATATGAAATATTGCACTTTCACTCTTGAAAGAAATTTTTACTAGACAAATAATTCTAAGTTGAAAATATTGGTGAAAATATTTAAATATTGAAAATATTTAAAAAATTTTGCCTCATATATGATTATATTTCACTATATTCTTGCCTTTTTTCTGCTAAGTCAGCTGTCAATCCTATTGGCTTTTCCTTGTAATCAAAGCTTTTTCTTCCTTTGGTTGTTTTTAAAACTATAATTTTTCTACTCAGTGTGTCAGGGGAGTGTGTAATTTCCTCAGTTCCATCTCATCATGACAAAATTTTGAAGCAATGGACGGACCAGCATTACAGGCCTCTGACGGACCAGTGTTAAAGCTCTTGGATGGACCAGAGTTACAGCTCTGTGCTACAGCTTAGTTTTGTTTGGAAAATAAAGGAATGTACATCCTCAAGGCGTGAGGGCATGACGACCCAAAAGACACAAAAAGAAGAGTGGCCCCTGGCCCAATTTTGGCTCCTCTTTTTATATGTGTTTTTCTCCACCCCCTGGACCAGCCCTATGGAAACTGGGCTAGCCAGGAGTGCTGTTTGTTTTACCTCAGGTCCTCACTCTGGTCCTCAGACCTTCCTTTGTTCTATTTTGGCAGGCTTTTTCCCTCCTTTGTCTTTTAGCCACTGCCATTTTGGACTTCTTTTCCTATTCTAACTAGGAGGTCATCACAGAGTAAGTAGCCCCTGTGTGAACCAAGAGATTCTCAGATCTACCTGCCACATCCTGTTGCACTCTTGTCTCCAGACCCGTGATGGTTATCTGTGACAGGCAGGTCGGCTGGAGTGGGCCACTTAAGTCCTCTTGAATCATCATGAGGGAAAGCTTGGCACTTGACCTTGAGGCTCTTGGGTCCTGAGGGCAGAGTGCCACCCAGCGTCCCAATTGATGGCATTTGTAGCAAACCATTTGTCATGGTATGGACACTCTTTGGCCCAATGCCCTGCCTGTCTAGAGAATAGGCATTTGCTTTGTGCCTTGTCCTTCAAGGACTTGGGGTTTGCCACAGGGTTTCCCTGGAGGGTGACCAGCATCTGGGCATGCCTTATTTTTTTCCTTTTCTCCCTTTCCTGGGCCTTGCCCTCCCTCTCCTATTCTCTGTTATAAATGTGTTGGTGGTTGTCTGGACCATCTCATCTAAAGAGGGAGCAGAGACCTGCTGCTATAGCTGTTTTAACTTTACCCAGATGTCTGATGTACACTGGGACCAGATTTTGTCCTTTGAAATCACCTGTCCCTAGTAAGAGTCTAATCCCAATTGGTAAACTCTTTGAGGGCCTCTTTAAACTTTCCAGAAAGGCAATGAGGTTCTTGTTGGGTTCCTGAGTTATTGCTGAGACCTGGCTATAACTGATTACTTTTTGCTGGGCTGCTTTCAGTCCTGTCTTCACACAGATCAAAAAATGATCCCTTTCCCAGACATGTTCAGGGTCAATATAATTCCAATTAGGATCTGAGGAGGGGACTGCAGTTTCCCCTAATGGGGATTTATCGCTTGACATATGAAGCCCTGTAACATAACTTTGGACTTCCTTTAAGATGCTAGCATGCTCAGGGTCAGATAAAAGTTTACTAAATATGACCATGATGTCCTTCCATGTCATTTTAAAGGCCAAGGTAATGTGTTGGAATGTGTCTATATATTTGCATGGATCATCTTTGTAGCTTCCCAGGTTTTGTTTGATCTCTCTTAGTTCTAAGAGGGAGAAGGGCTTATGGACCTGGATTGGTCTGAATTCTCCTCCAGTTTCAACTAAGGGGCATACTCTAGTTGGCTTTTGTGGAGGGGGTACTCCCAGGTATGAGGGCACGTTTGGATACAAGGAAGGGGCACCAGGCAATTTGGGAGCTATGGGAGGTGAGCCTTCATGGGTGTGGGGGTGGGGGTGGGTCCTTCCCTTGGTTGTCGGTGCCTAACACCATTTGCCTAGTAGGCTCACTTTTAGGGCATACAACAATCCCATGCTTAAGATAGAGTTCCTTCATATCTCTTAGTTGAAAGAAAATTTGGACATAGGGGATCTCTGTTCATTTCCCTTGTCTTTTGCAGAATAATTCTAGCTGCAGGAGGGTATTTTAATTTCAACTCCCATCCTCAGGCCACTGTTCCTTGTCCCCCAGAGGATACCATGGCCGCACAGTGGCACAAAAGAATTTTAAGTGACTCCTTAGAGTTAGAGGATCAAATAGCTTCCAGTTACCAAGCATATATCTCAAGGGCATCTGCTGGAAGTGGATTGGTTATTTCCCATCTAAAAGACAGTGATGACAGGGAAAAAAAGAAAAAACTAATAGGGCTCCTTCAATTTCCATGGGTGGACTTCCTTCGGGGTGAGTTTCTTTGAAGCTTATCCTACCCAGTACTGTTGCAACCTGAGAGCCAGGCATCCCCAGGTCAGGGTTCAGATCCCCAGGCAGGCTGAAGTGTGACAGCCTCCTGGAGATCAAATCTCAGGGAATTGGGTCCCTAGGTAGGTTGACCTCCTGGGACCCCCAGACCAGAGTTGGGCATCCCCAAAGTCTCCAGCATGACCAGTGCTGGGTAGGATTTAGGGGTTGTAATTTTAGCTTATTGCCTGTTTGTTCACTGCAAACAGGAAATAGATATCATGATGCAAAGCAATCCAAGTCTGCCCTGAGATTGGAAACCTGGTGAAACAACCATAAGGCTTATCCTCTTATTACTCTAAGGGAATGTAAGCCACTGATTTCCTCCCCTAGTCCTCCATAAGAGCACGTTAGGGTGTCTCCAATGGTAAACATTTCATCATCATAGACACACTTTAGGTAATAACAGAAGTAATGACAAAGGATTGGGTTATCTGGTCCTGTTCCCTGGTGGCTCAGATGGTAAAGCGTCTGTCTACAATGCAGGAGACCTGGGTTCGAGCCCTGGGTTGGGAAGCTCCCCTGGAGAAGGAAATGGCAATTCACTTCAGTACTGTTGCCTGGAAAATCCCATGGACAGAGGAGCCTGGTATGCTATAGTCTATGGGGTCGCAAAGAGTTGGACACGACTGAGCGACTTCACTTCACTTCAATTATAAAAAGGGTGGAGCAATGTTGCCCATAAGGGAGAAGGGTCCTGGTTTTAGGCTTAAGAACAAATTGATAAGAGGCAACAGACCAGATGTTCCATAAAAGTGGAATAGAGATTTGATCTGGGAGTTATATTTGTAACTTTAGGGGAAGGGTGGTCAGGGTTTGGGCCCAAACGGCCTGCAGGGCTAATTTGCCAAAGTGGCAAACATTATCCATGGAAGCCCCATTGCCTTTGAAGGGATGCCAGCAGATGACATCTAGCAGGCATCGTGTGCCTGTAACCCACCCTAGTGGGTCCATTGAGAGATGCTATTGTTGCACATGTTTTAGTAAGCATGGAAGATGAAGGCCTGAATATCTAGAGGAATTGGATATTATACAGTATTTCCCTCCCAAGAGCCAGCTATTTTCTGGTTGTCCCTCAAGAAGATCGTAGAGGTAACATTGTGGGCCTGGATGAGGCTCAGGAAAAGAACAATAAAACAGGAGGGAAATAGGCAGGGCACAACTTTTGAAAGAATGTTATAGCACAAGGGCATAACATAAACCAATTAAAATCAAATGGGTCCAAGATGACAAGTCAAATTCAACTAAGCCTTTATCCCCAATCTGTAAGCTAAATGACACACCCAGAAGTGGCAGGACAGTTCCAAGTCACTGTCAAAAGACAGAGGAGTGGGTGGTTCCCCATTTGTTGGGATGATCCTCCCACTCATTAGCATATGAAATCACCCACCTCCAAAAAACTAGCCACACCACATTCCATCGCCTCTCTGTGATGGACCACACTGTGTGGAGTGTGCTTCTCTCTATATCCGAACAAATCCACCTCTTATCTATCACTGTGTCTCTAACTGAATTTTTTTCAATGAGACATCAGAGCCTGAGCTTCATTAGGTCTTGAAGCCAGTCATCATGCGTTTTGCCCAGGCTCAAGTCCCAGGAGAGAGGAGCTGAAGGACGGGAGGAAAAAGCAGTGGGAAAAAACATGCCCAGGAATCCCCTTCATAATCTGCTGGAAAATCAGCTAAATACCTGATCTGAGCTCACAGTTTTCAATGACCTGATCCTTGGCACAAAGAAGATTAAGGACAGAAGAACCCCTACCAGCTTGCATAACAACTACTGGGGCCCAGCCGTTAGTGGAGCCTTCAGGACACACTGAGGAGTAGCCCTTGCCATAGTCCCTCAATTGTACCCACAGCCACTCGCCTGTTCATGGGGGGTTTGAAGACACAAGAGACTGTAAAGAAATTAAGATTTTGTTAGGAAAAGGAGTATGTCAAGGCTGTATATTGTCACCCTGCTTATTTACCTTGTATGCAGAGTACATCATGAGAAACACTGGGCTGGAAGAAACACAAAGGGAATCAAGATTGCCGAAAGAAATATCAATAACCTCAGATATGCAGATGACACCACCCTTATGGCAGAAAGTGAAGAGGAACTAAAAAGCCTCTTGATGAAAGTGAAAGAGGAGAGTGAAAAAGTTGGCTTAAAGCTCAACATTCAGAAAATGAAGATCATGGCATCTGGTTTCATCATTTCATGGGACATAGATGGGGAAAGAGTGGAAACAGTGTCAGACTTTGTTTTTTTGGGCTCTAAAATCACTGCAGATGGGGACTGCAGCCATGAAATTAAAAGACACTTACTCCTTGGAAGAAAAGTTATGACCAACCTAGACAGTATATTATAAAGCAGAGACATTACATTACCAACAAAGGTCCGTCTAGTCAAAGCTATGGTTTTTCCAGTGGTTATGTATGGATGTGAGAGTTGGACTGTGAAGAAAGCTGAGCGCTGAAGAATTGGTGCTTTTGAACTGTGGCGTTGGAGAAGACTCTTGAGAGTCCCTTGGACTGGAAGGAGATCCAACCAGTCCCTTCTAAAGGAGATCAGTCCTGAGTGTTCTTTGGAAGGACTGATGCTGAAGCTGAAACCCCAGTACTTTGGCCACCTCATGCGAATTGTTGACTCATTGGAAAAGACTCTGTTGCTGGGAGGGATTGGGGGCAGGAGAAGAAGGGGATGAAAGTGGATGAGATGAATGGATGGCATCACTGACTCAACGGACATGAGTCTGAGTGAACTCTGGGTGTTGGTGATGGACAGGGAGGCTTGGTGTGCTGTGATTCATGGTGTCACAAAGAGTTGGACATGACTGAGCAACTAAACTGAACTCAACTGAGGCATATGTCCTTCCAGCCATAGGAGCAAGGGCCTTCTACCTTATCCGGACATCTTCTGGAATCTGAGACTGAGCTGCGTGAGCTTTCTGCTGAGTTCATATTTTGCTGTCCTTGTTTCCAGCACACGGGGCTTCTAGTCACTTCCCCTGTGCTGAGTTTTCATTGAGTTCAGCTTCTACTGCAGGAGCTTTTGCTAAGTTGAGCTCCTGCTGTGCTTGTTGGCTTCCTCCTTGCAGGAGCAGCATGGAGGTTGTTTCAGCCAGGTTAAATCTGAGAAATGGCACCATAGGTGTCAGGGAGAGCATAATTTCCTCGGTTCTTTCTCATCACAACAAAAATTTGAAGCGATAGACCAGCGTTACACCTCCTGGGACAGACCAGTGTCACAGCTCTCAGATGGACCAGTGTTACAGCTCAATGTTACAGCTCAGTTTTATTTGGAAAATAAAGGAAAATATATCCTCAAGGCATGAGGGCATGATGACCCAAAAGTCGTGAAAAGAAGAGAGAGGGAGAGCGAGAGAGCAAGAGAGAGGGAGAGCGAGAGAGCAAGAGAGAGGGAGAGAGAGAGAAAGAGACCCTCGGCCCTTTTGCTCCTCCTTTTCTGTGTGTTTTTCCCTCCTCCTCCTGGGCCAGCTGTATGTAAACTGGGCTAACCAGGAGTGCTATTCCTTCCACCTGAGGTCCTCACTCTGGCCCTCGGACCTTCCTTTGTTCTATTTTCATTGGCTTTTCCCTTCCTTATCTTTTAGCCACAATCATTCTGGACTCCTTTTTTCTATTCTAACTACCTAACAAGGCCATATGGACTATATAGCCTGCCAGATTCCTCTGTCCATGTGATTCTCCAGGCACCTCTTGCATCCCCTATATTAACGGGATTTTTAACCACCAGTGCCACCGGAGAAGCCTCTCTGGCCCTCTATGTTGCTGCTAATAATCAGTGGTGATTCTTTGCTATAATTAGCTTAGAAGACCCACGATGAATCTCATGAGATATGAAATAAAGGAAGATTTTTTTAGAATTATGCTTCAGACTTCTTTCTTTAGTGAACTCCTTAGCAGTAAGTATGGAATGGCTTTCAACTTTGGAATGATATTTCCATAATGGAAAATCATGAGTTTGAAGATAATTAGAGATTCATCAAGAAAAAAAGGTCTAGACCATGAAGTGGCAATAGCACACAAGGAGCTTTACTTTGGTGGTGTTTTGACAGATTTGCATGTAGGAAACCCCACAATGATTGAAAGGCTACAAAGGAAACGGCCCATGAGAGTCCCTTTATTACCCAGAAAGGGAAGAGCGCAAAGGAGCTCCCAGGAGACATCAGGAATCAGAGAATACTTTGGTATGTAGATGATATAAGGCAGAGTAACTATGAGGGGTCTCTGAGGCAAAGAGCTCCAAAGGGGTCAGAAGAGACTTGGAGGCAGTTATAACCAAAAATTCTATGTTATTTATGGCTAGCAGATGTTGAACACATTTTGGGGAGGTAAACAAAGCCAACATCCTCCAAACCATGCATTGGGGCTATATTTAAAATAATTGCATGTATAAAAATTTGACTGAGCCATAGTAAATAATATAAGGCCATGTACAAGAGTCATTTGTAACAAATTTACGTTGTTGTTGCTGTTCAGTCACTAAGTCCTGTCCAACTCTATGAGACCCTATGGACTGCAACATTCCAGGTTTCTCTGTCCTTCACTGTCTCTTGGAGTTTGCTCAAACTCAGGCCCATTAAGTCAGTGATGCCATCCAGTAATCTCATACTGTCACCCCCTTCTCCTCCTGCCTTCAATCTTTCATATCATCAGGGTCTTTTCCAATGAGTTGGCTCTTGGCATGAGGTGTTCAAATATTGAAGCTTCAGCTTCAGCATCAGGCCTTCCAGAAAATACTCAGAGTTGATTTCCTTTAGGATTGACTGATTTGATGTCTTTACTGTTCAAGGGACTCTCAAGAGTCTTCTCCAATACCACAATTTGAAAGCCTCAATTCTTCAGTGCTTAGCCTTCTTTATGGTCCAAATCTCACATCCTTTCATGACTACTAGAAAAACTATAATTTTGACTATACATATCTTTGTTGGCAAAGCAATGTCTTTGCTTTTTAATATACTATCTAGGTTTGTCATAGCTTTTCTTTCATGGAGTAAGTGTCTTTTAATTCATCGCTGGAGTCACCATCTGCAGTGATTTTGGAGCCCAAGAAAATAAATTCTATCACTGTTTCTACTTTTTCCCCACCTATTTGCCATGAAGGGATGGGACCGGATGCTACCACCTTAATTTTTTGAATGTTGAGTTTTAAGCCAGCTTTTTCACTCTACTCTTTCACCTTCATCAAGAAACTCTTCAGTTCCTCTTCATTTTCTGCCATTAGAGTGGTATCATCTGCCTATCTGAGATTGCTAGTATTTCTCTTGGAATCTTGATTCCAGGTTGTACTTCACTCAGCCCAGAATTTCACATAATGTACTCTGCATAGAGGTTAAATAAACAGGGTGATAATATATAGCCTTGATGTACTCCTTTCCATTTTAGAACCAGTCCGTGAACACAGTTATTCCATGTATAGTTCTGTTGCTTCTTGAACTGCATAAAGGTTTCTCAGGAGGCTGTTATGGTGATTTGCCATTCCAAGCTCTTTAAGAAATTTCCACAGTTTGTTGTGATTCACACAGTCCAAGAATTTAGTGTAGTCAATGAAGCAGCTGTTTTTTTTGGAATTCCCTTGCTTTTTCTATGATTCAAAAGATGTTGGCAATTTGATCTCTAGTTACTCCACAGTTTCTAAATCTAGATCATACAGTACATCTGTAAGTTCTCAGTTCACATACTGCTGAAGCCCAGCTTGAAGGATATTGGGCATTTCCTTGCTGGCAAGTGAATTGAGTGCAACTATATGGTAGTTTGAACTTTCTTTAGCATTGCCCGTTTATGGGACTGGAATGAAAACTGACTTTTTTCCTATCATGAGGACATTGCTGAGTTTTCCAAATTTGCTGGCATATTGAGTGCAGCACTTTAACAGCATCATCTTTTAGGATTTTAAATAGCTCAGCTGGAATTTCATCATCCCCCACTAGCTTTGTTCCTAGTAAAACTTCCTAATCCCCACTTGACGTCACACTCCAGCACGTTTGGCTCTAGGTGAGTGACTACATCATTGTGGGTACTTGGGTCATTAAGATCTTTTTTGTTAATACATAGTTGTTCTGTGTATTCCCTCTACTTCCTCTTACTTTCTTCTACCTCTGTTAGGTCCCTGATATTTCTTTCTTTTATTGTGCCCATCTTTGCATGAAATGTTCCCTTAGTTTCTCCATCTTTCTTGAAGAGATCTGTAGTCTTTCCCATTCTATTGTTTTCCCCTATTTCTTTGCATTATTCACTTAGAAAGGCTTTCTTATATTTAACTTATATCTGGAAATTCGCATTCAGTTTGGTATATCTTTCCCTTTCTCCTTTGCCTTTCACTTGTCTTCTTTCCTCTGCTATTTGTAAGAATTCCTCAGGCAACCACTTTGCCTTCTTGCATTTCTTTTTTGGGGGATGGTTTTAATCATCACCTCCTATACAGTGTTATAAAGCTGTGTCCATAGTTCTTCTGGCACTCATTCTACCAGATCTAATCCCTTGAATCTATCTGTCACCTCTCCTGTATAATCATAGCCTATTTACATTACATGGATAAACATAGACATTCTATTTCTATTATTTCCTAGTACTTAACAAAGGGAAGTTGATGAATGCGTAAGTTTTTAAAGATAGCACACGGTAATGCTCCCTACTTTTCTAACCTGTTTCTGTTCCTTGTTCTTCCTACCCCTATGCCACATCCTCTATAAGTCACTCAGTTTAGTAATTGACACCATCTCCTCCTTTAAAGAATTGTTCCTCTCAACACTGTGAACCATTCTTTATCTCATTATATAAAGAAGCACCTCAGAATATGGCTGAATTACAGAAAAATGTTTGTTGAACTATAGCTCAAATGGTGCATGGAATGACAAGAGTTTTACTTTCTAATAGCACAGATACATGTTGAGCAATGATTTTCCAAAGTTATTTCTTTTTAATCTCTCAATTTTGTATATTGCACTTCATTTTAGAATAATGTATTTTCATCTAGACTGAATGTGGTGTCCCCCCTAATTTTGTATGTTGTTGAAACCTAATCCCCAATGTCAGGATATATGGAAGGGGGACTTTTGAGAGGTCATTAGCTCATGAGGACAGAGCCCTCATAAGTGGGACAGATTGTCATTATCAAAAAGACCCCAGAGTGATACCTTCCACCATGCGGGGACACAAAGAAAAGGCAAAACTGACTATAAGCCAAGAAGAGTAGGCCCTCATCAGACACCAAATCTGCCAGAAACTTGATTTTGGATTTCCCAGCCTCCATAATCATGAGAGATAAAATTATGTTTTTTGTAAGCCACCCAGTCTATGGTATTTTTGTAGTAGCCTAAATAGTCTAAAACACATTTCAATGAAATATTACATAAACAAATAGAACTTGGTGTGCAAAAACTTGGAGTTTTAAAGGAAAACTAAATTGAGAGCTTTTTTAAAAGCATGATACATTTACATCACTGAAAGTGTCATCAAATTAGGTAAAAAATGAGCTTGATTAATCTGAGAACGATGTATATATCTAAAAAATATTCTGCATAGATTTTTAAAAATGTCTTTACATATTGTCTCCATTCTGAAGTTGAAAGATGACAGGCAATAAACAATAGGTGTGGCTTATACTAGAAGGAGGACACATTTACACATCAAAGGGGGACTAACTGACCACTGAACAACAGATTCATTAATATGATTTCATGTTTAAAGTTGAAATAAATTTTACCTTTACTGTGCCTATTGTCCTTTTATTTATTTATTTAAATCAATATGTGCTTCAGTGATCTATTATAGGTTTTGATTGTATTAACAAGATTTTTTTTTTCAATGCTGAAAAAATAATTCTTGTTCTGCTGTGCTTTGGTTTACACTGTTAGAGAAATTTTATTTTCTATCAAAGTTTGCTAGCTTTCTTGTCTCAAAAGAATGCAGCTTATACTTAAGAATTGGTTTCTATTACATCAATATGATTATAAGTCTCCATGTGACAAGATGGTGGCAAGTCTGTGGGAATGATCATCACATCACTGTGGATTCTGATACTTTCTCTGCCAAATTGCCATGAGATTCAATTTTTATTCCTTTGTTTTCTGCCAAAGTAACTCTAATTTTACTTAATTATTTTGGTTCCATCAAAAATAAATTTATTAGGAAGAATTGTTTAATCAGAAAATGAAACTATAGAATTCATAATTCAATTTGTACATAAATTGGATAACCATATGATTTTTCCTTATAATGGAATAAATAATTTTATTGGATATATCAAAAACAGAAACTAAAAGGACATTTATAGTAGAAGTGGTGGTTCATATATACTGAGTTTATAAGGAGTGACTTGTTTAAATAGAGTTTACTTGGTCAGCATAAAGTTTTGTACAAATTACTCTTTGATAGTATAGAGGTACAACCTTTAGTTTAATGGTAATTTTAGAGTCCCCTTCTATAGATACACTCTTACTTGTGTACATGTTTCTAAGGACATTTTGCTGTAGAAGGAACCCATGACTTTTTTATATCTTGCTGTTAATTGTCAGATCTCTGAGCTAAAATAAGATGCAGCCTTAAAACTATATTTAAGGAAGAGACGTTCTCTTTTGTTAGATGGGGATAAATTTAGTGCAAACTTCACCTTCTTTTAGCTAAAGTGGAGTAGGTAAGGCCAATTTTAGAAATCTGGCTTGAGAATATCAAAATGTCTAAGAAAACCAAGATTTCAGGGCTAAGTCTGAAACAGGGCATAAGACTTCATTCAAGTGACCCCTTCCTTTGCCCCTAGGGCTTTTGATGATTTTTGACACAGGGCAAGAAGTCAAGACTCAAGAAAAATAATTTTGGCTGAACAAAAAAATTCTACATTACTTTTAGTAAACTGATGGGCTTAACAAGAAAAAAAAAAAAAAAAAGGAATTTGAACTCCCAAGTCTATCAGGAGAGAAGAGATTAGGTTATAGAGAACTTTAAGTTAAATAATATAGTGGATCACAGATTTAAGAAATGTTGTTTCTTTAGAAATACACTTTTAAAAGTATGTTTCTTCTGGAGGCTTCTAATATAAAAATGTATCTGGGTTTGAAACCTTGGAGAATCTGGGAAATTGGAAATGGTAACTCTATATATTGCTTTGAAATTTTAAACAAATCTGTGTCCTGACAGAGAGAATAAGAGTTTACATGGATGAGTGCAAGGTATGAAGAGTACTATATTAGGCTTCTTGTCCTTTAGCTTACAGTTTTAGAGAATATTATGTAAGTTTAAGAAGTTAGTTAGGCTCAACCCTAATAATTCTGCCTATATGCATAGAAGCTGTTTACCACAGGAAATCTGACACATTTGTGATTTCACTTGGGCTTGATTTAAACCAGTTTTGGTAAATTATGGCTTAAGGGTCAAATTCAGGAGGCTGTCTTTTTTGGTTAATAGCTTTATTGAGGGGAAAAAAGTCTCTATAGTCAAAGCTATGATTATTCCTGTAGTCATGTACCAATGTAAGAGTTAGACCATAAAGAAAGCTGAGTGTGGAAGAATTGATGCTTTTGAACTGTGATGTTGGAGAAGACTTAAAAGTCCTTTGGAGAGCAAGAAGATCAAATCAGTCTGTCCTAAAATAAATCAACCCTGAATACTCATTGAAGGAGTGGTGCTGAAGGACTGAAACTTTGGCCAACTCATTGGAAAATACCCTGATGCTGGGAAAGATTGAAGGCAAAAGGAGAAGGCAGAGAATGAAATGGTTACATAGCTTCACCGACTCAATGGACATGAATTTGACCAATCTCCAGGAGATAGAGGACAGGGAACCCTGGCGTGCTGCAGTCCACAGGATTTCAAAGAGTGAGATACAACTTAAAACATCAAAAACATTTTTACTGGAAAACAACCATATTCATTCGTACATTATTTGTGGCCCTGTCCACACTACAAAGTCCGAATTAAGTCATATTTACATAGATCATATGGGGCTTCTTGGCAATGTCAAAGAATGCTCAAACTACCACACAATTACATTCATCTTACATGCTAGTAAAGCAAAGCTCAAAATTCTCCAAGCCAGGCTTCAGCAATACATGAACCGTGAACTTCCTGATGTTAAAGCTGGTTTTAGAAAAGGCAGAGGAATCAGAGATCAAATTGCCAACATCTGCTTGACCATGGAAAAAGCAAGAGAGTTCCAGAAAAACATCTATTTCTGCTTTATTGACTATGCCAAAGCCTTTGACTGGTTGGATCACAATAAACTGTGGAAAATTCTGAGAGAGATGGGAATACCAGACCACCTGACCTTCCTCTTGAGAAATCTGTATGCAGGTCAGGAAGCAACAGTTAGAACTGGACATGGAACAACAGAATGGTTCTAAATAGGAAAAGGAGTACGTCAAGGCTATATATTGTCACCCTGCTTATTTAACTTATATGCAGAGTACATCATGAGAAATGCTGGACTGGATGAAGCACAAGCTGGAATCAAGATTGCTGAAAGAAATATCAATAACCTCAGATATGCAGATGACACCATCCTTATGGCAGAAAGTGAAGAGCAGCTAAAAAGCCTCTTGATGAAAGTGAAAAAGGAGAGTGAAAAAGTTGGCTTAAAGCTCAACATTCAGAAAACTAAGATCATGGCATCTGGCCCCATCACTTCATGGAAAATAGATGGGGAAGCAGCAGAAAACAGTGTCAGACTTTATTTTTTGGGGCTCAAAAATCACTTCAGATGGTGACTGCAGCCATGAAATTAAAAGATGCTTACTCCTTGGAAGAAAAGTTATGACCAACCTAGATAGTATATTCAAAAGCAGAGACATTACTTTGCCAACAAATGCCCATCTAGTCAAGGCTATGGTTTTTCCTGTGGTCATGTATGGATGTGAGAGCTGGACTGTGAAGAAGGCTGAGAGCTGAAGAATTGGTGCTTTTGAACTGTGGTGTTGGAGAAGACTCTTGAGAGTCCCTTGGACTGCAAGGAGATCCAACCAGTCCATTCTGAAGTACATCAACCCTGGGATTTCTTTGGAAGGAATGATGCTAAAGCTGAAACTCCAGTACTTTGGCCACCTCATGCAAAGTATTGACTCATTGGAAAAGACTCTGATGCTGGGAGGGATTGGGGTCAGGAGGAGAAGGGGACGACAGAGAATGAGATGGCTGGATGGCATCACAGACTCGATGGACGTGAGTCTGAGTGAACTCTGGGAGTTGGTGATGGACAGGGAGGCCTGGCGTGCTGCAATTCATGGGGTCGCAAAGAGCTGGGCACGACTGAGTGACTGAACTGAACTGAAATGAATTGAACTGAACTGAAATGAATTGAACTGAACTATGGGGCTTCTATAGTGGTTCAGTGGTAAAGAATTTGCCTGAAAAGCAGGAGCCGCAGGTAACAGGGACTCAATCCTTGGGTCAGGAAGATTCCCTGGAAGAGGAAATGGCAACCCATTACAGTATTCTTGCCAGGATAATCCATGGGTAAAGGAGTCTGTTGGGCTACTCTCTATGGGATCTCAAAGACTCAGATAGGGCTGAAGTGATTAAGCATGCATGCACATAGATCTTACAGCCCACAGATGTTTTTTTTGGCCCTTTGCAGAAAAGTTGCTGATCCTTACAAGAATAATAGGAAGACTTTATTGACTCAAGTTAACTACTGAATTTTTAAAGAATTGTGAGTTTGAAATGCTTTCCCACTTAAATATTTTCAAGTTTAAGAAAAATAAAAGGTAAAAACAAAACAATTGAAGAGTAAAAAGTAATTCTGATTTTTATAATTAATTGCCAGGGAGATTATAGCTGAATATCTCTGAGAGAAGGGAAGATTTGCAAGATGACAGTCCTTCTTTAAAAAGGGAATTTTAGAGCTTATCTTTATTAGAAATACAAATTGAATTTATTTCCTTTACATTAAGATTGAATAGACAAAAAAATTGCAAATAGAACTACCTTATGACCCAGCAATCCCACTGCTGGGCATACACACTGAGGAAACCAGAATTGAAAGAGATACATGTACCCCAATGTTCATCGCAGCACTGTTTATAATAGCTAGGACATGGAAACAACCTAGATGTCCATCAGCAGATGAATGGATAAGAAAGCTGTGGTACATATACACAATGGAGTATTACTCAGCCGTTAAAAAGAATTCATTTGAATCAGTTCTGATGAGATGGATGAAACTGGAGCCGATTATACAGAGTGAAGTAAGCCAGAAAGAAAAACACCAATACAGTATACTAACACATATATATGGAATTTAGGAAGATGGCAATGACGACCCTGTATGCAAGATAGGGAGACACAGATGTGTATAATGGACTTTTGGACTCAGAGGGAGAGGGAGAGGGTGGGATGATTTGGGAGAATGACATTCTAACATGTATACTATCATGTAAGAATTGAATCGCCAGTCTATGTCTGATGCAGGATACAGCATGCTTGGAGCTGGTGCATGGGGATGACCCAGAGAGATGTTATGGGGAGGGAGGTGGGAGGGGGGTTCATGTTTGGGAACGCATGTAAGAATTAAAGATTTTAAAATTAAAAAATTAAAAATTAAAAATTAAAAAAAAAAAGATTGAATAGACAGAACTGTTATCACATTTATTAATATTCTCTAACACTGTCTAGATGGATTGTTTTGGTGGACTTCTGCATAATATTTGATAAACCTCAGAGTGTTAAGAGATTATCATTATTATAGGAAGCACTTATCATCCAATGACTTACTGTAAATACAGTTTTGTTCACTAAACTGATTTATGCCATTACTTAAAATTACATATATTTTTAATGTGAATATTTATTAGGTCCTATTAGTCACCTGTCAGGGGACGTTTGACTTTAAGGAATCCACTATGTTGCCATTTCTCAAGGATTCTGTTCCTTATCAGTTCCTATTCTGGGAATGAGTGAAACAGCAGGCTTTTCCCAGGACTGAGGTCATGGTATGAGACATGTATGAATCCCCTTCAGCTACTCTTTTCCATGTCAGCAGCCTTGTATGTATTAGACTATCCATATTGTGGCTATTGATAAAATTTCATCCTGTGTAATAGCTGAGTAATCATCATACTATAGATATATAAGCCTGCATTTCTGCTAATAAAGCACCCTTGCTCCATCAGAGCTTGGGTCCCCACGTCTTTCTTTCTTTCTCTCTCTCTTTCTCTCACTCTCCCTCTCCCCCTCCCTCCCTCCATCTCTCTCTTTCACTTTCTTATTGTCAACTCCGGACCACCAGGTTCTAGTCCATTAAAGTACCCTAACAAGTGGCACCCGAACAGGGACCTGGTATATGTGGAATTTCAGGCGGAATGACTCAGGGCCAACTGAGGTCAATAAGTACTAAAACAAGGGTTAAATGGATGAAAAGCCCCATCATTTCTCTACTTTACTTCACCATTTGTTTAAAGCTCAGGGACATTTGGTTTTGCACCAACGAATAGAAGCTTACCTTCAAACAGTAGTCGAGCATAATTCCTGGTTCCCTGATAAAGGCGGTTTTGACTTAGACATTTGGCACCAGGTCAAAGAAAATGTTGAATGAGCTGCCAGATTGGGGGAAAAAAAGAATTCCAATTGATTTCTGGCCCCTATGGGCTCTCATCAAAGCTGTAATTCTGCCATTTCAAGGTAATTCTAGTCCTCCTGACATAGACAACAGACAAAACATGAATATAAATTAAATGATGAAACTTTACAAAAGGCCCAATTAAAATAAAATACTTCAAAATTTTCCTACTAATCCTACCCCGGCTGCTCCAAATACTCCTCTTCTTCCAGCAGGCACAAATCCAAAAGTCTCTCCTTTGCTAGACTTGCTCACTCTCCTTGGAATTTCCCCATTTTTTGTTATAAGAAAGAAATCTAACAAATGACATCTCTCAACAGACCTTAAAAAGGTTAATGAAAAGAGATCCTAATTTAAATATTCCTCATCCACTTTCTCAAGAAACACAAGAGAAGCTCTATTTAGTGCAAAATACATTACAAAAACAGTTTCTTACTTGCATCAGATTGGATTCACCTCTAAAATTACTTGTACTCCCCTCTCTTCATTCTCCCATGGGACTTCCTGACCCAACAGCTCCAGTCTTGGTATAACAAAAGCATGCCTAAGCAAAAGCCTATAATTAACTCATCACTTTATTGGAATAGACAACCCACTTTGACTGAGATGTCATCCTTAGATTAATACAACTTCAAGCCAAAAAAAGGGGGGGCAGCAAAAAGGCCTTTTAAATATTAAAGCAGAGAATTATGAGATCTCTGTCTGTCTGGATATATATGTCTGTCTCAATGTATGTCTTTGTCTCTAGATAATATTGCTGAGGTTAATTTATGAATGAGCTAAACAACAGTTCATGGTTTCTGAAAGAAAGTAAGATGCATGTTTTCTGTAAAAGGGGTATAAGAAATGGAATTACATTTTATTAAGAGAAAAAGGAAGTATGGCTTCTAGATGGCTATTCTATGAAATAAAATAAAGTGATGAATACAGAAAGTGTAAAAAAGGTTTATGAAAAATGAGACCCAAAAAGAAAGTTCTATGTGTAGTACATTTTATTAAGAGAAAAAGAAGGAAATATGGCTTAATGATGACTGTTCTATGAATGACAAATAAAGTGATGAACACAGAAAATGTAAAAAAAAAATTATGGAAAGTGAAACCCAAGAAGAAAGTTCTGTATGTGGTTCATTTTATTAAGAGAAAAGAAATATGACTTACAGATGAGTACAGAAAGTATAAAAAAGGTAGATGGCAAGTAGAAGAGAGTTTTATACATGAAACAAGTTTCTTAAGACTTATGACTTTACTAATAACTGCTAGCTATAGCTATATTATTTTCTATGTCACTTGTTTCAGAAGAATTTCTTAACACTAACAAGTACGTGATGGAGCCTACGATATAATGCTGATATACAGTTCCATATGAGATCAATGACTGCAATAATGTAACTCAATATATGGGAAGAAACAACAAGAGGAAACATTTTCCTGAACCAAGAGGCTAGTAAGACAGTGGTTGAGAGACTTTTGCTACTTGCAAGGCCTGGTCCAATAACAGCACACTGAGTGGCCTATCAATGGAATCTTCCCTAGAGCTGAGAATGAGCCTTCCCAGCACTATGAGACACAATGTCCATAAAATGTCTCCCAAGCCTGGTCAATATGTGGCTATGAAGGGACCCTGCTGACTGGAAGTTAGTACTTACAAGCTGCCTCTACAAAGAGCACATCATGACCACTGCAAGCTGCTGACCTTCAACACCCCGTGAAAGGAGTTCAGGATGGAAATAAAAAATAAGGCACTCTGTGCTCTGGGAAAAACCCAGAAGAACTGGCCTACAGACAGTCAGATGTTTTCAAGTAAAGATTTTATGAGCTCTAATTCTTGCGTCTTATCATATCTAGAAAAACACTAATGTCATGAACCAATGTCTGTCCTAGTTCTCCTGGTAGCCCCTGAACAGCTTTTCTACTTCTATTAATCTTTGGGCCATATACCTGTAACTTTCTTGCTAAGTATGTTTCTTCCAGAATACAACAAATCTCCAAATGGTAGTATGGCAAGAATATTCCCTGACCAACACTTAGACAATGCTGAAACAAGTCACCTTATCATTCCATGGACTCTCATCTACCTCTGTTAATGCACCCTGACAGAGAGCAAGCAAAGGTAAGCAAAAACCCCATGACGCCCCTGTACAGCCTGAAGAAGCCAGAGCGGTCATCACCCCTTATCCCCTGAGACTGGGTTCCCAAATGCCTGAGAAGGGAAATAGGTAAATAGTTAGACATGAACAGGGTATCAAAAGGGATCATAATCCAAAATTAGAAAAATTAATGTTTATGGCCAATCATACAATTGTCAATTGGGGACCCCATGATATACGGTTATCTAACTGCCCAGATGATATTAATAGTTCTATATATAATTATATTACTCAAGTGGCATAAGAGATTACTAACAGTTCAATAAAACACTTCCATGAAAAGGACTCCTTTGCTTGCTTGATGGTGAAATGGCACCTTCTTGCCCTCAAATCTTCCTCAATAAATGAATTGAGCCTAAACAATGAAACATCTGTAAACTTGCTATAAATACTGGAAAGCTTGAAACTTGGATGCTCTGGATATTTCACAGAGACCAATTATAATCATAGTAACTATTCCTTTCATTATAATCAATCATATTTCATACAAGTTTGTGTTCCTTTCCATTTGTTACAATTATATGTGCTGTTTACCGTTGCCTTTATGCAAAAATTGTTAAAACTAAACAAACCTATTTGGTCAAGACCTTTTTCACCAAAGTATCTACAGGCACCCCAATTATGAAAAATAACAAAAAAAAAAAAGGAGGAATGAGAAATGATGGGCTTTCAGCTGCTTAACCCATGTCTTAGTACTTATCAACCTCAGTTGGCCCTGAGTCATTCTGCCCGAAATGCCACGTATACCAGGTCCCTGTCCTGGGCGCCACTTGTTGGGGTCCTTTAATGGACCAGAACCTGATGGTCCAGAGTCGACAATAAGAAAGTGAAAGAGAGAGCCAGATGTAGGGAGGGGGAGAAAGAGAGCGAGAGAAAGACAGAGAGAGAGAAAGAAAGACGTGGGGACCCAAGCTCTGATGGAGCAAGGGTGCTTTATTAGCAGAAATGCAGGCTTATATATCTTTAGTATGATGATTACTCAGCTATTACATAGGATGAAATTTTATCAATAGCCACAATATGGATAGTCTAATACATACAAGGCCGCTGATGCTGAAAAGAGTAGCTGAAGGGGATTCATACATGTCTCATACCATGACCTCAGTCCTGGGAAAAGCCTGCTGTTTCACTCATTCCCAGAATAGGAACTGATAAGGAACAGAGAATCCTTGAGAAATGGCAACATATTGGATTCCTAAAGTCAAACGTTCCCTGACAGTTACCATTGTACATTTTTAGCAACCACTGTACATTTTCAATTTAAAATTTATCAAGCTAAAATTAATTAAATTTTCTCTTCAATAAAATAAATAAATGACAAGTAGCCAGATTTTTTTAAAAAATCCATCTGTCTATAAATTGAGGGATTTTTATGTGTCAGGTACAAAACTATACATATGTCATATTTAATTATTAAGCATACATACAGTTTAGTAGATGTTGTTTTGCTCTTTTACAGATGAAAAAATTGAGACTTAAAGAGATTATATGAGGTACACCAAGTTAAGTGGTGGATCACTGGTAGGTCTGAGATTCAGATGGAAGCAGCTCAACCCCAAAGGTTCTTAACAATCAGTTCTACTGTCTTCCAAGCAAATTTAGAATGAGGTAATCTTATTTAGGCAAGAAAAAATTAAAAGGTTTTAAAAAAATAATCCAAGGGTGCCAATGAACAAGTGTGAAATAAAAAGGATGATTTTACTGACAAAAATGAGAAGGGTAAAGAAAACAAAAACCAAAATAACCAGTTTATGCATTTGTAACATGATTAACAATTTTACCCTGAGATCCTCCTCTTTCTTAATGCTGAATCAGTGAGAGATTATGGGTAGAATCTTACTGTGTTAGGAATCATAAGCTGAACACAGTCCTACTCATTAAGGGTGAGTGGGTGAGTTGTGGGTGTGTGGGTATATGGGTGTGTGTGTAGGACCCAGGGAAAGAAGAAAAGGCTGACAGGAGATTTCTATTTTCACTCTAGCATTCTAGAAATAGGAGTCAGGAATTCACACTTGATTAACAGGACACAGGTTAAATAAAAGTGCACACCAGAGTATGCATCTTTCTGTTTCAAAGATGCAGTTAGAATTTAGGGACATCTTGTACACAGACACCATGGTCTTTTTTCTTTTTTTTTTCAAAGAATATACAAATTTTCAATAAATAGCTATGTCACATTTACAAAAAAAGTATGACAGACTTATTTAGTTTAATGGACTTCCAGTGAATTAGAGGACAAGTAGTATATGCATGCATGCTAAATCACTTCAGTTGTATCCTACTCTTTGCGACCCTATGGACTGTAGCCCAACAGGCTTCTCTGTCTATGGGATTCTCCAAGCAGGAATACTAGAGTGGGTGGCCAAGCCCTCCTTCAGGGGATCTTCCCAACCCAAGAAATGAAACTGTGTCTCCTGCATTGGCAGCTAAGTTCTATAGCAGTAGCACCACCTGAGAAGTGATGAACTACCCTAAAAATCACTTTTCTAAAATAAAAACCTAAAGTTTAGTAAAAGTCTGGAGGACAGAATAAAATTAATTCCCTTCTTACATATCCTCAAAATGGCTCCAGTCTGTCTCCTTGATTCTCAACAATGACAGAAAAATGGTATCTAAACATGTGATCTACCTAAACTAAAAGGCATGCGTTTAAGCATGTAGTAATATAGGCACTTTTTTTTTTTTTCTCACTTCATTTTATCATAAAAAAAAAAAAAAGTGGAACCATGTATAACTTCAGTCCTAGCCAAAATATTTTTGGATTATTGAATTTGTGTGTGGATAGATTATTAGAGGGGTATGGATTAGTTGTGTGCCAAGGCTTCCCAGATGGGAATAGTGAGATGACCAGAAGTCAAAACTAATGTAAAAAAGAAAGGAAAGATAGAGGTCAGCTAGAAGGAATAGGAGGAGACCTGTGTTCAACTGTGGATGATTTGTCAAAAGAAAAAGAGGTATTCTTTATCTTATAACACTAGATTATGGAGCTTTAAATTATGATAATTACAGAACAATGTATTTTGAAAATATAAAGCACACTATTAAACTGAATTATGCTTTATTAACAGTTCAGTTCAGTTCAGTCGCTCAGTTGTGTCCAACTATTTGCGACCCAATTAATTGCAGGACGCCAGGCCTCCCTGTTCATCACCATCTCTGGAGTTCACTCAAATTCACGTCCATCGAGTCCATGATGCCATCCAGCCGTCTCATCCTCTGTCGTCCCCTTCTCCTCCTGCCCTCAATCCCTCCCAGCATCAGAGTCTTTTCCAACAAGTCAACTCTTCTCATGAGGTGGCCAAAGTACTGGAGTTTCAGCTTTAGCATCATTCCTTCCAAAGAAATCCCAGGGTTGATCTACTTCAGAATGGACTGGTTGGATCTCCTTGCAGTCCAAGGGACTCTCAAGAGTTTTCTCCAACACCACAGTTCAAAAGCATCAATTCTTTGGCTCTCAGCCTTCTTCACAGTCCAACTCTCACATCCATACATGACCACTGGAAAAACCATAGCCTTGACTAGACAGACCTTAGTCGCCAAAGTAATGTCTCTGCTTTTGAATATACTATCTAGGTTGGTCATAACTTTCCTTCCAAGGAGTAAGTGTCTTTTAATTTCATGGCTGCAGTTACCATTTGCAGTGATTTTGGAGCCCAAAAAAATAAAGTCTGACACTGTTTCCACTGTTTCTCCATCTATTTCCCATGGAGTGAATGGACCAGATGCCATGATCTTTGTTTTCTGAATGTTGAGCTTTAAGCCAACTTTTCTGCTCTCCTCTTTCACTTTCATCAAGAGGCTTTTTAGCTCCTCTTTACTTTTTGCCATAAGGGTGGTGTCATCTGCATATCTGAGGTTATTGATATTTCTCCTGGCAATCTTGATTCCCGCTTGTGTTTCTTCCAGTCCAGCATTTCTCATGATGTACTCTGCATATAAGTCAAATAAGCACGGTGACAATATACAGCCTTGACTTACTCCTTTTCCTATTTGGAACCAGTCTGTTGTTCCATGTCCAGTTCTAACTGTTGCTTCCTGACCTGCATACAGATTTCTCAAGAGGCAGGTTAGGTGGTCTGGTATTCCCATCTCTTTCAGAATTTTCCACAGTTTATTGTGATCCACACAGTCAAAGGCTTTGGCATAGTCAATAAAGCAGAAATAGATGTTTTTCTGGAACTCTCTTGCTTCAATATCACAATCATCCAAGTCTGTGCCCCAACCAGTAACACTGAAGAAGCTGAAGTGAATGGTTTTATGAAGACCTACAAGACCTTTTAGAACTAACACCCAAAAAAGATTTCCTTTTCATTATAGGGGACTGGAATGCAAAAGTAGGAAGTCAAGAAACACCTGGAGTAACAGGCAAATTTGGCCTTGGAATGTGGAATGAAGCAGGGCAAAGACTAATAGAGTTTTGCCAAGAAAATGCACTGATCATAGCAAACACCCTCTTCCAACAACACAAGAGAAGACTCTACACCTGGACATCACCAGATGGTCCACACCAAAATCAGATTGATTATATTCTTTGCAGCCAAAGACAGAGAAATTCTATACAGTCAGCAAAAACAAGACCAGGAACTGACTGTGGCTCAGATCATGAACTCCTTATTACCAAATTCAGACTTAAATTGAAGGAAGTAGGGAAAACCGCTAGACCATTCAGGTATGACCTAAATCAAATCCCTTATGATTATACAGTGAAAGTGAGAAATAGATTTAAGGGCCTAGATCTGATAGATAGAGTGCCTGATGAACTATGGAATGAGGTTTATGACATTGTACAGGAGACAGGGATCAAGATCATCCCCATGGAAAAGAAATGCAAAAAAGCAAAATGGCTGTCTAGGGAGGCCTTACAAATAGCTGTGAAAAGAAGAGAGGCGAAAAGCAAAGGAGAAAAGGAAAGATATAAGCATGTGAATACAGAGTTCCAAAGAATAGCAAGAAGAGATAAGAAAGCCTTCTTCAGTGATCAATGCAAAGAAATAGAGGAAAAGAACAGAATGGGAAAGACTAGAGATCTCTTCAAGAAAATTAGAGATACCAAGGGAACATTTCATGCAAAGATGGGCTCGATAAAGGACAGAAATGGTATGGACCTAACAGAAGCAGAAGATATTAAGAAGAGGTGGCAAGAATACACAGAAGAACTGTACAAAAAAGATCCTCAGGACCCAGATAATCATGATGATGTGATCACTAATCCAGAGCCAGACATCTTGGAAAGTGAAGTCAAGTGGGCCTTAGAAAGCATCACTACGAACAAAGCTAGTGGAGGTGATGGAATTCCAGTGGAGCTGTTTCAAATCCTGAAAGATGATGCTGTGAAAGTGCTGCATTCAATATGCCAGCAAATTTGGAACACTCAGCAGTGGCCACAGGACTGGAAAAGGTCAGTTTTCATTCTAATCCCAAAGAAAGGCAATGCCAAAGAATGCTCAAACTACCACACAATTGCACTCATCTCACATGCTAGTAAAGTAATGCTCAAAATTCTGCAAGCCAGGCTTCAGTAATACGTGAACCGTGAATTTCCTGATGTTCAAGCTGGTTTTAGAAAAGGCAGAGGAAAGAGAGATCAAATTGCCAACATCCGCTGGATCATGGAAAAAGGAAGAGAGTTCCAGAAAAACATCTATTTCTGCTTTATTGACTATTAACAGTTAGTGAATGCCTTTTCACTAAACACATGTTTGCTGCTGCTAAGTCACTTCAGTCGTGTCCGACTCTTAGCGACCCCATGGACTGCAGCATATCAGGCTCCTCCATCCATGGGATTTTCCAGGCAAGAGTACTAGAGTGGGTTGCCATTGCCTTCTCCGAGAAAAAACATCTACTTCTGCTTTATTGACTATGCCAAACCCTTTGACTGTGTGGATCACAACAAACTGTGAAAATTCTTCAAGAGATGGGAATACCAGACCACCTTACCTGCCTTCTGAGACATCTGTATGCAGATCAAGAAGCAATAGTTAGAACTGGACATTGAAAAGAGTCATTTCCTAGGCAGGTTGATAAGAAGTCTAGGGGTCCCCAAGGAGAGAGGGGTCTGTAATTCCCAAGGAGGAAGAAAGGACAAACTTTTTTTCCCTCTACATTCCTTAGGATTATGTATCCTGCCTGAGGACAGTCCATGGATTAAACCTTCTGGCTAAATTTGTTACCTTAAAATGTAAATTATGGGAGTAGGTCTGGTCTTTACAAGGACTGTATAACAATGTATCCTGCCTGAGGACAGTCTCTGGATTAAACCTTCTGCCTAATTCTGTTATCTTAAAATGTAAATTATGGGAGTAGGCCTGGTGAGGTCTTTAAAACCTTCAGACATTCTTTGGATTCATTGGCGAGTATATAACTCCATTGCTAACACTAACAAGGGGGTACTTGTTTAGTTACATGTAAACACATGTTTACATAATGCTATGCTGTATGGTAACTTATTTTGTACTCTTGAGTTTGAAAATTGGAGTACAGGAGTTGTTTTTCTTCTAAGTTTAAGTATCTCAATAAATTAGGCTAAAACACTGTCCCTATGAATATACAGTAATTATGAACATGACATGGTAACTTGGAAATATTGCATTTTTTAAATTTAGATTTGGTAGTCAGTCTATTCTCCTAATCAATGAAGCTGTATCACACAGACCTTAAGTGGACAAATTTTGTAGTCAGCCTCATCAGTGATTAAATAACTCATACAAGCTGTGTGTTCTTAGGAAAATTACAAAATTTTCCTGAACCTGTGTTGCCTACACTTTAACAATTTTAAAGGACTTTTGAGAATTAAAAATGATGGTGAATCAGAATCATGGCACAGAATAAAAGTGTAACAAATATAGCTACTTGGCCATATGCATTTAAGTGCATACTGCTAGCTCTTACATGATGATTCAGTAGCCAAGACACAGAAGTGGAGTAATTGTATATTCTGTCATATGCAAACACAAAAATGAGACCACAGACTCATTTTTTTTCCAAGACACGAACTTATGGAGATTATATCCATCATAATCTCATGGCAATCATGTTTAAACTACACTCTGACCTGAATATTTTTACTAGAAAAATCACAGAACTTAACTCTTTATTTTCCTCATTAATTCACAGTCTAACATGCCACAGATATTTACTTAGAAACTACCTATATTTGAAAACAAATACAAACAAATAAATTAGATAAGGAGCTGAATTTATAATATAGTGTATACTTCTTTTATTAAAATGTTTGTTACTAGAATCATATGTTACTTGCTTCAGTTTTCACTTTAAATCCTCGATGCAGTTTTCCAAATGTAACACCAGTTTTTTGGAAGAAAAAATTCCAAGTTGCACATCCCAATTTTCCACTTTTAACAATATAGATATGAAAATATATAGGGATTTGAATGAAATAATTCTTTAAAAAACAACAGATGAAATACCTGAATGATTATTAGATAGGGAAATATAAATCAATAAAAATATAATTTATACGTTAAAAATCTTTAGATTGGGAATTATTTGGGGCAGTGTGGCATTAGAAACCAACCTCAGAAACATCCTAGGTGGTTGTTAAATAGAAAATTTTTATGGCCAATTCTAGACCGTCATATCAGGATATCTTTTGTATGTATAAGACAAAAGTTTCTTCTACTTAGAAGAAGAAACTAGAGAAGTCCTTACATGCTAACTCTGGAGTATTCATGTTTTATGGTAAGTGAGAAAAATTTTCTCAATTTAACTTCAATTTCTTGGTTTTATTTGATTGCTTTAAAATTTAAGTATAGTTGACTTACAATATTGTGTTAGTTTTAGGTATATAGCATAGTGATTGTTATTTTTGTTATATTCCATTATAATTTATTAGAGACTTCTGAATATAATTCTCTAAACAGTTAATCCTTGTTACTTTTGTATTTATTTTATGTAGTTTGTATCAGTTAATCTCATACTCCTAATTTGTTCCCCTCTCTCCCCTTTGGAAACTATAAATTTCTTTTCTCTATCTGTATCTGTGAGTCTGTTTCTGTTTTTATATAGATTCATTACCATTAATTGTTAATTTCCACATGTGACTGATATCACTGTATTTGTCAGTTTTCATCTTACAAAGTATAATGTTGTCTAGGTCCATCTATGTTGCTGCAATGATAATATTTCATCCTTTCTATGGCTGAGTAATATCCCATTGTGTGTATGTATATGTAGTGTATGTGTATATCACATCTTCTTAAGCCATCTGTCTGTTGATGGGCACTAGGTTGTTTCCATGTCTTGGTTATGTGAGAAGTGTTGATGAACAATCGGACATATACATTTTTTCAAATAAGAATTTTTGTTTTCTTCTGAATATATATCTAGCAATGGGATTGCTGAATTGTACGCTAGCTCTATTTTTAGGGTACAGAGTTTTGTTTCCTCCAAACCCTTTCCAGTATCTATTAGTTGTAGACTTTTTAATAGCCATTCTTATACATTTAATGTGAGGTTATACCTCATTGTGGTTTTTATTTGCATATATCTAAAATAATTAGTGATATTGAGCATCTTTGCAGGTACTTGATGACCATCTGTATGTCTTCACGGAAAAATATCTGTTTAGGTCTTCTGTCCATTTTATTTGTATCGAGTCATTTGCTTATTTGATATTGAATTGTATGAGATGTTTGTGTATTTTGGATATTAATCCCTTGCTGGTAGTATTGTTTGCAAATATTTTCTTGCATTGCATAGGTTGTTTTTTCATTCTGTCAATGGTTCTCTTTCCCATACAAAAGCTATTATGTTTAATTAGGTCTGTCTTATTTCTTGTTATTCTTGTTTTTGGTTTTGTTTTGTTTTTTGTTTTTTTTTCGCTTTAGGGGACTGATCCAAGCATATATAGCTATGATTTATGTCAAACAGTGTTCTTCTATGTTCTCCTCTGGAAGTTTTATGTTTTCTGTTCTTACATTTAGGTCTTTAAACCATTTTGAGTTTATTTTTTTATATGGTGTAAGGGACCATCTGCAAGACGGTCTTTACCGTGTTGTGTATTCCTGCCTCCTTTGTCATAAATTAATTGACCATGGGTGTGTGGATTTACTTCTAGCCTCGCTATATATTGTTTCATTGATCTATGGACCTGTTTTTGTGCTGTTATCATGCTCTTGATTATGTAACTTTGTAATACAATCTGAAGACTAGGAGGGTTATACTGTTTTTTTTTTTCTCAATATTTGCTTTGGTAATTCTGGGTCTTTTGCAGTTTCAGATGAATATAAGGATTATCATTTTAATTCTGTGAAAAATGTTCTGGGTATTTTGATAGGGATTGAATTAAATCTGTAGATTGCTGAAATGAGTAGTATGACCACCTTAACAATATTAATTCTTTCAATCCAAGAGAATGGGATCTGTTTATTTCTTTGTGTCATCTTCAATTCCCTTTATTGATATCTTTAGTTTTCAGAGTATAGGTTTTCACCTCCTTGTCAAAGTTTTATTTTTAAGTATTTTATTCTTTCAGATGTAATTTTAAATGAGATTTTTTTTCTTTATAAGTTTCTCTTTAGATGTCTTATAATTAATGCATAGAAACAACAGATTTCTGTATATTAATCTTGTATATTGCAACATTACTGAATTAATTTATCAGTTCTAACAGTTTTGGGGTAAAGACTTCAGGCTTCTCTATCATGTCATCTACAAACAGTGACAGTTCTACCTCTTCATTTCCAATTTGGGTACTTTTACTTTATTTTCCTTGCCTGATTCCTGTTGCTAGGATAAACTTGTAACCATCACTATAGCTAGCTATTTCAGTATAATTTGGCTATTATAATTTTAGATTATAAATTTCCATCTGGTTCTTTTTCTATATATTTTATTTCTTTATAGATAGTCACTATTTTTCTGTTGAAAGAGTGTTCATAATAGCTTGTTGGAATAAAGTCTTTGTCAGGTAATATTCATGCCATCTTAATGTGAGCTCTTATGATTATATACTCTTATGTGAATGAAGATTTTTCTTGGATATGTATATGTTGAATATTTTGAATTATATTTGGAAGTTTTTAATATTAAAAGATATTGGCATTTAAAACCTATGGAATAGCCTATGATAAAACATAATGTAAAATATATATATATGTGTGTGTGCGTGTGTATACACATGACAGCTATTTATATAAGTCACTTTGTTGTACAGCAGAAATTAACAACATTGTAAGTCAACTATACCTGGTAAAATTTAAAAATCAATAAACAAGCCTGTGGAGGACGTTGATATTTTTTATATGTATCAGACAATTAACCTGGCTATCAATTCAGTTCAGTCACTCAGTCGTATCCAACTCTTTGTGACCCCATGAATTGCAGCATGCCAGGCCTTCCTGTCCTGGAATGTGAAGTCAAGTGAGCCTTAGAAAGCATCACTATGAACAACTCCAGCTGAGCTGTTTCAAATCCTGAATGATGATTCTGTGAAAGTGCTGCACTCAATATGCCAGCAAATTTGGAAAACTCAGCAGTGGCCACAGGACTGGAAAAGGTCAGTTTTCATTCCAATTCCTAAGAAAGACAATGCCAAAGAATATTCAAACTATCACACAATTGCACTCATCTCACACGTTAGTAAAATAATGCTCAAAATTCTCCAAGCCAGGCTTCAGCAATATGTGAACTGTGAACTTCCAGAAATGTAAGCTGGTTTTAGAAAAGGCAGAGGAATCAGAGATCAAATGGCCAACATCCGCTGGATCACTGAAAAAGCAAGAGAGTGCCAGAAAAACATCAATTTCTGCTTTATTGACTGCCAAAGACTTTGACTGTGTGGATCACAATAAACCTGGCTATATCAAGATATTAAGTAACACTGACCTTCTGCGGGCTGTAGCTCCAATGACAGTTCAGTTTTCAGTGCTCCTTGGACATAGTGATTTTATAACCGCTTCTAAAAATATTAAAAATACAAATATCAAGCACAAACTTGCATTAAGTGATACTTGAATACATATAAGATCACTTCAATCAAGTCACAAATGATGATATAGATATTGGCAATTAGAGTAATGAAGTAAAAAAAAAAAAACCCAGAAAAAAGTAATAGTTTTTATCATGATATAAAACATGACAAAGGTAATAGTCCAGTTCAATAGAAAAATATCAATAATTTGACATAAAATGATAGGACAAATTGAACAATTAACTTTGATAAAATAGAGATATTAAGAGAATTCAGATATCTAATTATTCATGGATATAAATATGTAATTCATATTTTTAATAGAATGTGTGGTTACTTGCATAACACAATTCAAAGTAGTAGAGTAAAATCTCAACACTGAAATAATCATTGATACAATTGTTAATAATTAAATGGTATTATGATTGAGTTAATAATTAGAAATATTGTGATACTCACTCAGTTCAGTTCAGTCATTCAGTCGTGTCCTACTCTTTGTGACCCCAGGGACTGCAGCATGCCAGGCTTCCCTGTCCATCACCAACGACCAAAGTTTACTCAAATTCATATCCACTGAGTCAGTGATGCCATCCAAGCATCTCATCCTCTGTTGTCCCCTTCTCCTGCCTTTAATCTTTCCCAGCATCAGAATCTTTTCCAGTGAGTCAGTTCTTTGCATCAGGTGACCAAAGTATTGTAGTTTCAGCTTCAGCATCAGTCCTTCCAATGAATATTCAGGACTGATTTTCTTTAGGATGGACTCTTTGGATCTCCTTTCAGTCCAAGGGCCTCTCAAGAGTCTTCTCCAACACCACAACTCAAAAGCATCAATTCTGTGGCACTCAGCTTTCTTTATAGTCCCACTCTCATATCCATATTTACACCTTAAAACAAAAATTCTCCATCAACTTAACATTGAAATACAATACTATATTTTATATACCATTAACTCAAATATCAACTCTAATATTTTGCATTAATATAATTTTAGCCTAGAAAATTAGCCAAGAATTTTTTTCCCTCTAAACTCTGTTTTGGATTTCCAAAATCACCACCTTACTCCACATTACTTTGCAGAGGAGGTGTAAACTGACAAAAAATTTTGGAAATAAAACTAATACTTTTATATTACCCTGAATGAGTATGAGATTGCAAAGTGGAAATAGGGTTATGGAAAATCAATAGTACCAGTGCAGTAATACAGGCAAGAAATGAAAATGGCTCCTATAAGGGTGATTTTGGAGGAGGTCATGAAAAGTCACATCCTTAACTTATTTTGAATAGGAGACATAGTCACAAATAAAAATTATATATGGGAATGGTCAGTTCATATGGGCATACAAAACTGTCCTGATTATTTGCCCTCGGCCAGTCATTTTTTATTGACTACCTCATAAATCATAAGATCAATCTGATAGGAACTGCCAAGGTGATAGAGGTGGAGACTCTTTCTGGGCCCAGCAGCTGAGAAGCACTTAAAATTGACCTCCCAGCAATGGACACCAATTTTGAACTATGGTTTGACCACTTGATGGTAACTACATGGAAACTCTTCCCTCCTAGGATCAATTTGTTCTCACAGAAGCAGACAGAAGTCTTTTTGCCTTCAGGGCTTCAAAAAATTCACTGAATAATAAGGCTGTGAGAAGAAGTCTGAAGTCCTAAATGGAAAGTCTCTGAAAAGGAGTGCAGAAATTTTTAACATCTTTGAAAAATAATAATTAGGATTTACGGTGAGTCCCTTGGACTGCAAGGAGATCCAACCAGTCCATTCTCAAGGAGATCAGCCCTGGGATTTCTTTGGAAGGAATGATGCTAAAGCTGAAACTCCAGTACTTTGGCCACCTCATGTGAAGAGTTGACTCATTGGAAAAGACTCTGATGCTGGGAGGGATTGGGGGCAGGAGGAGAAGGGGACGACAGAGGATGAGATGGCTGGATGGCATCACGGACTCGATGAACGTGAATCTGAGTGAACTCAGGGAGTTGGTGATGGACAGGGAGGCCTGGCGTGCTGCGATTCATGGGGTCGCAAAGAGTCAGATACCACTGAGCAACTGAACTGACTGAACTGAACTGAGAACAGGGTTTGACCATTTTTTTCTGTAAAAGGTCAGATAATAAATATTATAGTCTTGGTGGGCCAAGAAGCAAACTAGGGGATATGATATAGAGACTTACAGAACATGAGAAGTAATAAATACCTAAAAATTATATTGATGAAATTTAAAATATAATATTAATAATAGAGTTTTAAAAAATTATATTAAAATCAGAATCAAGTTTTTTTAAGGGTACAAAATTTTTCCAACTGGGGTTCAAAATCTGTTTTCTTATCTTCAAAACTGACTGCAAACACTCATCTGCTAATGCTGATCTGTAAATAGATTTTACATATTTCATCTTGAAAAAAAGTCTTTCACACAGACAGATGACATAGGTGACACTCAGAATGTCATAAATCTGTATGCCATAAATCCTCATGACAACTTGTAATGCCATGAGCAGCAGCACAAGGAAAACACCATATATGGTCTCTGTCTCAACTACTCATTTTTGTAGAGTGAGAAAACCCCTTAGGCAGTCTTAAACGAATAAATGTGTTTGAATTCCAATAAATTTATATTGATGGAACTTTTCATTTAATTTTCATATATCCTAAAACATTTTCTCATTTTGAGGGTTTTTTTTTTTTTTTTTTTTTTTTTTTTTTTTAGTGTTATATAAGAACAATCCTAATGCTTAAGCCAACATAAACGTCTGGAGAAGTGAAAAAAGATGGCGGATCTGACCTGTATGGAGGATTTTGCCAAATCCAGCATTAGGGGAAATATTAAAATAGGCACTTGTTGAAAGAGGGTAAAAAATGCCAGCAGATGGATGAGAATCTTGTGCAAAGTGTAAAATATAGCCAGATGACAGAATCGTCCTGAAAGGAGACACATTTGCAGAATCTAATATGTTAATTATATGAGAACACTGGAAAGACACCAATGAACTGGAGGCTACCCGCTTCTTACTGGAGGTACATGTTGCTGTGTGTGCTCAGTCCTGTCTTACTCTTGCGACCCTATGGGCTGTTGGTTCCTCTGTCCATGAGATTTACAGGAAAGAATATTGGAATGGGTTGTTTCCTTCTCCTTGGGATCTTGCCGACTAAAGGATCAAACCCACGTCCTCTGACTGTGTCTGCTGCATTGACAGCAGACTTGAGCCACTTGGGATGCCCATATTGAAGGTACAACATAGCCTCAAATAAAAGTTATTAACTAGGGTAGCTCTATTAGTAGGCTCTATTTGTGCCTTGTAAAGCATGAATCTTCTTTAGAGGAAGATAACCTCATGAAGTCTCAAAAAGTCAGACATGACTGAAAACTGAGCAACAACAACAAACCTTATCTGAGGCTCCTATATATTTTATACATAATGTCAATCATTAAATAAAAATAGGTAGGGTGCAAAGCAATGTTATATTATTGAACATCAAGCAAAAAAAATGACAAAGGAGACAGACAAGTACTTCAAATATTGAAATTATGTGATTAGAAATTTGACTATGATAAATATTTTCTAAAATACAGAAAAAAAAGTCAAAAATAGCTGAAAAGATGGGAAATTTTATACAGTGAATGAATTTACATTAACAATTATATTAAGAATTGAGTTGTGGTAAGTTTTAGTGAAAAATACAACTTATCATGGCATAGGTCTTACACAGAGTAGCTATGCCATAAAATAGCATTAGTGTACTTGAAGAAGTTTCAGAGAAAACATGAAAACTGCAGTATAGAGACAGAAAATAATAAAGAGAGTCAAAGAAAGTTGGAAAAATATCAGTTCAGTTCAGTCGCTCAGTCGTGTCCGACTCTTTGCGACCCCATGAATCGCAGCATGCCAGGGCCTCCCTGTTCATCAGGGAGTTCACTCAGACTCACGTCCATCAAGTCCGTGATGTCATCCAGCCATCTCATTCTCTGTCGTCCCCTTCTCCTCTGCCCCCAGTCCCTCCCAGCATCAGAGTCTTTTCCAATGAGTCAACTCTTCGCATGGGGTGGCCAAAGTACTGGAGTTTCAGCTTTAGCATCATTCCTCCCAAAGAAATCCCAGGGCTGATCTCCTTCAGAACGGACTGGTTGGATCTCCTTGCAGTCCAAGGGACTCTCAAGAGTTTTCTCCAACACCACAGTTCAAAAGCATTAATTCTTCGGCGCTCAGCCTTCTTCACAGTCCAAATCTCACATCCATACGTGACCACTGGAAAAACCATAGACTTGACTAGATGGATTTAGTCAGCAAAGTAATGTCTCTGCTTTTGAATATGCTATCTAGGTTGGTCATAACTTTTATTTCCAAGGAGTAAGCATCTTTTAATTTCATGGCTGCAGTCACCATCTGCAGTGATTTTGGAGCCCCAAAAAATAAAGTCTGACACTGTTTCCACTGTTTCCCCATCTATTTCCCATGAAGTGATGGGACCAGATGCCATGATCTTTGTTTTCTGAATGTTGAGCTTTAAGCCAACTTTTTCACTCTCCTCTTTCACTTTCATCAAGAGGCTTTTTAGCTCCTCTTCACTTTCTGCCATAAGGGTGGTGTCATCTGCATATCTGAGGTTATTGATATTTCTCCCGGCAATCTTATGTTTCTTCCCAGCTTATGTTTCTTCCAGTCCAGCATTTCTCATGATGTAGTCTGCATATAAGTTAAATAAGCAGGGTGACAATATACAGCCTTGACGTACTCTTTTTCCTATTTGGAACCAGTCTGTTGTTCCATGTCCAGTTCTAACTGTTGCTTCCTGACCTGCATACAGATTTCTCAAAAGGCAGGTCAGGTGGTCTGGTATTCCCATCTCTTTCAGAATTTTCCACAAATTTATTGTGATCCAACCAGTCAAAGGCTTTGGCATAGTCAATAAAGCAGAAATAGATGCTTTTCTGGAACTCTCTTGCTTTTTCCATGATCCAGCAGATATTGGCAATTTGATCTCTGGTCCTCTGCCTTTTCTAAAACCAGCCTGTACCTCAGGAAGTTCACGGTTCACGTATTGCTGAACCCTGGCTTGGAGAATTTTGAGCATTATTTTACTAGTGTGTGAGATAAGTGCAATTGGGCAGTAGCTGAGCATTCTTTGGCATTGCCTTTCTTTGGGAACGGAATGAAAACTGACCTTTTCCATTGTTGTGGCCACTGCTGAGTTTTCCAAATTTGCTGGCATATTGAGTGGATAGAAGTCAGTAAACAGGTTTAATTAGTTTGTTATTGCAAAGATATGACATAATTACAATTGGCATCCAAGAGAAAGAGAAAAAGAATGAGACAAACAATACTTAAAAAGATACCGGCTAAGAGTTATGCAATCCTGATGAAAGATATAATCCCACACATTCAAGAAGCTCTGCTGAAACCTAAACAACATTAACACAGTGAAACCATATGAGGAATATTATTGTAAGATTTATGAAAACCAAAGATTAAGAAAAAAATTGTAAACTAGATTGAAGTGAAAACATAAGATACATTATAAGATACTCTTAAAAGCAGCAACACAGGACTCACAACTTCTCAAAAGAATTGAAGGAAGTCAGAATATCAGAGAATAACAATTTAAAAATTATAAAGGGGATGTGCTATCAATTTTAAACTTTGTATCTAGTAAAAAATAATGTTCAATGTGAATAAACTAAAGTTGTTTTTGGACATATAAAACTTTTTCAATTCATATGTAGTAATAATGTAGTAATATATGTAATATATGTAGACAATTATATAGTAAAATAAATATTTAAATGACTAGTAAAAGCAGTGAAAGTGACTCTAGAGGAGGAAAATTTAGCAGTGAATCTTAGAAAATGATAAATTATAAATGAAATTCACTATATAACGACTAAGCAAAATTAGTAATGTATTTAAGATGGATACATAATTGAAATACATGGCAACATAAAACGTTGCCATGATACCTTTGCAAATAATAAGGTTGTAAAGATTGAATTAGGGTGATGAGGAGTAAATTAGGTTGATTATGAATTAATGACTCAGTTTAATTCAAATCAAAACCCCAGCAGACTTATTCTGTGTGTGTGAAACAGACAAGCTGATTTTAAAATTCATGTGAAAATGAAGCGAAGAAAGAGCCAAGAAAATTTTGAGAAAGACTCAAAATAGGAGGACTTAATTTCAAATAGCATGTCATATTTTGATGCTCTAGTAAGATAGTGTCATATTAGCACCAAGAAACAAAAAGAGCTCAGTGGAATAGAATAATTTTTTAGACAGACATGTGTAAAGTTACTTTATTTATAAGGTGAAACTGCAGTACAGAAGAAAGATGCCCATTTCAATAATCACTTTGGGTCAGTTGAATAACATATAGAAAAATAAGAATCTTAAGCAATGCTATTTGAATAGGTATGTATATAGTCACATATATATTTATTTATATAAATATATTTTTCTATATATAGTATATATAGAATATATTCTTTATGATTATGGATTGAAACTTTCAAAGTAAAGCAACTCAACTTTTTTTTTTTTTTAGTAGAAAATAGGGTGGAAGTTTCACAACCATATTATATGCAAAGATTTCTACTTCAGGGCGTAAAAATTGACAATGAAGTGAAAAATATTGAAAATTGGGCTATACAAACATTAACAAATTTTCTTTAAAAGACATGTTTTAGTATCATGAGAATAAATAACTTGGGTATAGAACTTCCCGAACAGCAATAATTAAAACTAACATCATACTCATTCATGAAAACCAAAGTTTTTTCCCCTAAGATAAGGAATAAGGTATAGATGATTGTTTTTTAACCACTACCATATTGGAAGTCCTAGCCGGAGTGATTAGACAAGAAAAAGACATAAAACACATTTGGAAAGGAAAAAGGAAACTATCTCTTATTTGCAAATGATATGATTTAGTACAAGCTTAACATAAAAAAATAAGTTTTGATGTTACACAGTTGCAGTGAGAAGTCAAAAAAGAAAAGTAATAAAAATAAATATAATTACAACACCATTCAAAAAATAAAATATTTTGGAATAAATTTAGCCAAGGAAGTGAAAGGCTTACAAATGGAAAACTACAAAACATTACTAAGAAAAAATTGCTTAAAGAGTACCAGGTGTCCTAGGATGATGAAAAAATTTTAAACTATAGAGAAATAGTATTTACAAAACATTTTGAATGCTCTAAATTCCACTTACGTGTATATGTTAAAAGACTTAATTGCTAAATTGTATGTTATGTGAATTCCACCTCAATTATAAAAAAAGAAATAAAATCAGGATAGTATATAACAGGGAGTGGGGAGCCAGATGGCAGGATAATAGTGGTACTTTTTGGATACCATTACTGTTTCCATTTCTTGATTTGTGCACTGATTTCAAACGTGGTTCACTATTTGAAAATCATTGGGCTATATGCTTTTTATTTCAAATATATACCTGTACACACATATATTTTACACTTGAAAACATTTAATAATGCAATTGAATTCTCAAACAACTGAAACAATTTCAAATGTGATTGCATCAAATATCATTCACAATTTCAATAAAGAGAAAAATAAGTTACTTAGGAAAAAATAAAACATGCTCAAGACCAGGAGAGAGAAAATATCTGAAAAAATACATAAATGAATCCTAAGATGAGTAGAGTCATATGTCACATTTATAAGTGGGAGTGCTAAGCTACTGCAGTTGTGTCCAACTCTTTGTGACCCAGTGGAATGTAGCGTGCCTAGCTCCTTTGTCCATAATATTTTCCATGCAAGAATACTGGAGTGAATTGCCATTTCCTTCTTCAAGGGATCTTCCTGACCCAGGGATCAAACCTGCATCTCTTATGTCTCCTGCATTAGCAGGTGTGTTCTTTACCACCAACACCGCCTTAAAAGTGGGGGAATACCATAAATGGTTGATTTGTCCTGTACCGATGCATCAAGTGTAAATCCAGTGAAAATAATAATCTTTTATAAATTTTGTAATACAGTTCCAAAGTTTCTACAAAAAACATAGATGACAAATAACCAAGGGACACTTTAATTAGAAGAGTGTGGTAGGCAGAATTCTAAAATGGTCCTTAAAGCCTTCTCCTGAGGATGTACATGTACTATATATATGTACATGTACTATATATATGATTTTTTCATCATTCTAAAACACCTGGTACTTTTTAAGAAATTTTTTCTCAGTAATGTTTTGTAGTTTTCCATTTGTAAGTCTTTCACTTCCTTGGCTAAATTTGTTCCAAAATATTTTATTTTTTGAATGCTGTTGTAATTACATTTATTTTTATTACTTTTCTTTTTGGACTTTTCACTGCAACTGTATAACATCAAAACTTATTTTTTTATGTTAAACTTGTACCAAATCCATGGAATTTGTGACCTGATTATCTAGTCATTTCTGTGTTTAGGCTGTTGTAATGTTATATGGCCCAGTTTCCTCAGAGAAAGGGCAATTATCTGAAGTGGACTGACATAATCAGAAGAAGAGATTTAAAGCATGAGAAGGATTCACTGCAAGGGAGATACATTGCTATTTTTGAAGATGGAGAGAGTCATGTGACAGAAAAGCAGCTGTCCTCCGGGAGTTGAGAATGAATGGAATATGATGGCTAGCAAGGAATCAGGAGTCTGAGTCCTACAAATTCAAGGAATTGATTCCTGACATGGCATCATGAGTATGGAGGAGGAAACAAGCTCTGAATGGAAAGGCAGTCCAGCCTACATCTGGATTTTAGCTTGGAAGACCTTGAAAGGATAATGAAATGATGCAATGTCCAGACATCTAATCCATCAGACTCTAAGATAATAAATGGGTGCTTAAGCTGTGAAAATTGTAGCTTTTTTAAATGCAGAAATAGGAAACCAACAACAGCAAGATAGAGGAATTTGTTCTAATAGGTACCAAATTATAAACCTATTAAAGTTAAACAAAATGAAATTTGAGTCAGAAAAGAAAAGGAGTCTACTGGAACAAAATAAAGATCCCTAAGGAAACCTTTGCATACCGGTAAGCGTGATGTTTGACTGAAGTAGAAAGCAAGATCACTGGCGAAATAATGAATTATTCAGTAAATGGTTGTGAACTAATCAGTAAGGAGTAAAAAAGAAAAAGTACTTCATGCCTCTCTCACATCACACCTATAAATATTCTGGGTCAACAACTTAAATATAAAAAGCAAATCTTAAAATTTTAGTGGTATAGAAAGGATAGTTTTATGTCCTGAGGAATGAATAGATATCTAAAGATAGGAAAAACATGATCAATAAAGAACACAATTATAAAGTGGAAAAGCCAGATATTTGAACCAATTATTTTCAAGGCAGCAGATTAAAAACTCCAGTTAACATGAATTAGAGATCATTTTGCTGTGGTCTAGAAAAGTAGAAAATATGAGCATATATCATCCAGCAATCTACTCCTAGATATATCTTAAAGAGTACATCTCTGACAGGTACACTTGGATATGCATAAAAATTTATAGCAGCATTGTTTACTATAATAAAAAATTAAAAATAAATTGACCATGACTCAGCAAAAATAAAGGTCAGTTTCTGTATTAAAATACTAATAAACTCTGAAAGTAAGTGAATTTGAATTCTGTATATCAACAGGATGGGGCTCACAGTACAATGTCAAATAATATATCAAGTTATAGAGGAATTCATGTAATATACTTTGTTCCATTTAATAAAATTAAAGACAGGCAAGATAACATTTATGGGAAAATACATATGTGCTAAAAGTATAGAGAAATTCATAAAAACAATGAAAATCAATATAGGCCAGTAGTTATTTATATAGGGGTGATGGGGGTTTTAGCCATGAAATTAAAAGACACTTACTCCTTGGAAGAAAAGTTATGACCAACCTAGATAGTATATTCAAAAGCAGAGACATTATTTTGCTGACTAAGATCCGTTTAGTCAAGGCTATGGTTTTTCCTGTGGTCATGTATGGATGGGAGAGTTGGACTGTGAAGAAGGCTGAGTGCCAAAGAATAGATGCTTTTGAACTGTGGTGTTGGAGAAGACTCTTGAGAGTCCCTTGGACTGCAAGGAGATCCAATCAGTCCATTCTGAAGGAAATCAGCCCTGGGATTTCTTTGGAAGGAATGATGCTAAAGCTGAAACTCCAGTACTTTGGCCACCTCATGCGAAGAGTTGACTCACTGGAAAAGACTGATGCTGGGAGGGATTGGGGGCAGGAGGAGAACGGGACAACAGAGGGTGAGATGGCTGGATGGCATCACTGACTCGATGGACGTGAGTCTGAGTGAACTTCGGGAGTTGGTGATGGACAGGGAGGCCTCATGTGCTGCAATTCGTGGGGTCGCAAAGAGTTGGACACAACTGAGGGACTGAACTGAACTGAACTGACGGGGGTTTGTGAGTAATTGGGGTGGGGACAGGAAAGATACCCATGTGGCTAGTTCTCATCACAGTAAATATTGTTTTTAATTTCTGAAAGTGAATTATTGGCACATAGATACTTTACATTGTATAAGATGGTATGCTTTACATATTTCATATCTGCAAAATACCATTATTTTTAATAAAAATTTGTATTGTTTTTATCCTATATATCTTTTGAAAAACTGTAAAATTCATTATCTTATTTAACCATCATAAACTTAGCATGATCCAGTCAGGTTTTTTATACTTATTTTTAGATAGAGAAAACATACTTTAAAATGGCAGTAACCAGAAAAAATCTTCTGATATCAAAGTATACATAAAATTCAACATACTTAATTGCTCCTTTTAAAAGGAAGAAAAATGATTATTGAATGTCTTCAAAATGCCAGTATACTTAAATATTATGTCAGTAAATCATGGCAGCAATTCAGTGAACTATTAATAATCATCACTAATCCACTAGAAAAGTAAAGAAACTAAGATCTGGAAAAGTTGAATCTCTTGCCCCAGAAGTCTTCCCTAGCAGCAAAGCTTATTTGTTCTCTACATTTTTTGTAAGACTACAAACTTTGCATTCATTTTACATATTACCAACTCTCTAAAGCATTTGGCTTCTTGGTTAGTAACTGAATTATTGTATTTCATAAAATAAAAAGTCAATAATTTACTTTTCTACAAAGAGATAATCTCTGAATCCATTTGTGATTTTTCAAAATTGTCTGTTCTCTATATGAAAACAAAATCATCTGAAATGACCAAATATACTTTTCTATCCTCAAAAATAACACACTTAGTGAATTTTTTTCCTTCCAATTTTGCTATTTCTTATAGTAACAGTACTTTAACTTTGAAAATTTCCACAGTGAAAGTCATTTCCTCACAGACCATAAATCCACAGGGCTAGAAAGTGATTCAATTTTCTGATTTATGCAACATCACGCTCCATGCTGAGCACTGGCTACTCTCTTGGTTCCATAACTGCATACAAGCCCTAAGCTTCAATTCCTTGAAAGTTACACCTTTCATGTCATATTTAGTAATTGACCGAACTATTATAAAAAGAATGTTTTAAATCATTTGCATTCTAGTTAAATTAAGGCCATCCAACACCTCAGTGTTCTGACCTTCATTCTCGCTCACTGAGTAGCTCTCTTTGCTTTTGGAAGGAACGGAGCAGAGAAAAATCAGTCATTATTTCGACTTCAGCTATTCAACTCTGTGCCCTAATCCTACTAAGCCTGCATTCACAGCTCCCTGGAAATTTAAAAAAAAAAAAAAAAAAAAGTCTTCTGAACTAAAGAATTCAAGTTCTAACATCATAGCCTCCTTGAAATACTGGAGAAACAAGACCTCCCTCAAATTATTGCCTACTGTTCCAGATATTCAAAGATTATAGTGATAAGAAAAATGCTTCTAAATGGTTACCAAGATTTTGAATTGGTGGTATTTTTCACAAGATATACATTTTTCCTAGTTCATTATCTATGTTCCTTAATGAATTCTGTCATTTTGTTCCTCTATATAGAACATTTATTCAAATTATAAGAGAACATTCTACTAACTTAGCTTTTTGCAATGTATTTTTACAAAGCAACAACAATGAATATGAAGCAACTGTGTGATACTGTAAATCATGATACATCCCCTATCATTTCTACATGTGTGTAAGGGGCAAAATGTGAATATCATGTTTTCTCTAACCCCTGTGAAAAGTCAAAGGTTAATTTATTACTTGCAAACATTTAACACTATCCTGCAATTAGATACTAAGAATAAACTATATAATTTATAGTTCTGTTCCTCCACACAAAAATGCCCACTTCACACAACTGCTTAATATACACTATTATTGTTTTGTAAAAATACATGACAACCTCTCAGTTTACATTATCATAACCATAACTTTCAGTTCAGAATACACTGGATAAAGAGGGATGGGGCTCAGTATCACAAACAGGCAAATTCCATTCAGTTTTCCTGTTCCTAAAGATAAAATCCCAACAATTTGAGATTGACCATAAAGTATCCCTCTCTTTTTTTTTTCTTCTATGTCTTATTTTCTTCTGTTTTGCCTTTTCTTCCAATGGCTCCCTATAATCTCCCAAATTAGCAGCCAACAGTAAGTATAGGCTCATTAACTATATATTTTAAGACATTTGTTCATGTGAGAGTCTAGTAATATAATGACAAAGAATTAAAAAAAAAAAAAAAACTCTTCTTCTCTCTACTACCTGAGAAAGTTTAAACTGTATAAAATCTAGGGTAACATTAAAAATATCTTACTAAGGATTCAAACAAATTGACTTTTTTCAAAACAATGTGAGCTGTATTCTGAAAGGAAAAACAAACCACTTAAAGTCATTAGTATTATCAAAAATAACTAATGAAACAAGTTTATGGGACAATGGGAAAGCTAATATTCTAAATATTGATATTTTATAACTAAGCTATATATTGATTACTTTCTGCACGTTTTTAAAATCATAACTATGACTACTAGGACAGTTCAATTGAAAACATAAGGACAAAGTTCTACCTGCTATGAAAAAAGTTATGAATATCTATCAAATGCCTATTCAGATTAACCTGGCATTTATAAAGGTGAACTGCAGAGTTTTTACTATGTCTCTAAATGAGGGCCTTGGGCTTAAACTCTCTTTTCAGAATAATCTCCTATTCCTAAATTTGCTGCTGCTGCTGCTAAGTCGCTTCAGTTGTGTCCGACTCTGTGCGACCCCAGAGAAGGCAGCCCACCAGGCTTCCCCATCCCCGGGATTCTCCAGGCAAAAACACTGGGGTGGGTTGCCATTTCCTTCTCCGATGTATGAAAGTGAAGTCGCTCAGTAGTGTCTGACTCTTAGTGACCCCATGGACTGCAGCCCACCAGGCTCCTCCATCCATGGGAGTTTCCAGGCAAGAGTACTGGAGTGGGGGTGCCATTGCCTTCTCTGATTGCCTTCTTTAAGCCACCATTAGTGATCCTGTTTCCTTCATGGAAAACAGTGAATGACTGGATTGCATAGAAACATAGTGACTAAATAACATTTTGTATAACTCTGTTAATGTTACACAGAGGTGTAGGAAAGGGAGACATATACCATGGAAGGAGAGCCTATTCTTACAAACCATAATAGAAATTAATATGTCTTTATGATAAAAGCAATATTGCTTCTTGACTAGTTGAAAAATTAGAAGAGTAAATTTTCCTTAGTTTAATTATGAAATGAAGTATTTGAAATATTTTCAATATTGTCCCTATATCAAAATACTTTCTAAAATATAAAAGAACATAACTGAAAATAGCAATCTTGAATTTGTGCATTATCATAGTTTAGTTAAATAACATCAACCTTCCAACAATACTATTTAAATTTCAGTCACTCAGCTATGTTAATTGTAAGTAATTACACTAAGACAAACTTTTCCACTAGCTTTTTTGGCCACAGATAACTAGGAATCTAACGGATGTGTGTCATGTTCAGTGATCAGTTACAGCTGTTCTTTATAAGTCTGTCAGTGACTCTTCACTGTTTAGTTATTTGAAGTCTTCTCAGCAAAATACTAAGAGGAAATTTGCTAGAATTTAGAAAGTGATGGTCAGACTATAATGAGGCTACTGAAATGGGTATTTTAATACTTCAATTGTAAGTAATGGCATATTCTAGAGCATGACAAGACAAGAGGTAGGTGGAGTGGGTGGAAAATAAGTTATTAGAGAAAAGTTTAGAGAAGTAAGGGACTTTACCGGGTCTAGATGAGTTATCTCTGGAGATACTGAATACACTCTGAACAATAACTAGAAATGTGGTAAAGGGAACTGCATTCAGTTGAATGCTAAAATAGAAAAATTAAAAGGCATGATCCAGTAAAGTTAAAGAAGTATGTGTGTTGAATTTATTAATACGATGATCAGCTACATTGATAAACTAATTTCTACTATTTTCTTCTTAAACTAATCTTTTTTATCTCTTTGTACAGTAAATTACTGGTTTTTCCAGTAATCACGTATGGACATGAGAACTGGACCATAAAGAAGGCTGAGCATCAAAAAACTGATGCCTTTGAACTGTGGTGCTAGAGAAGACTCTAGAGAATCCCTTGGACAGCAAGGCGACCAAACCAGTCAATACTAAAGGAAATCAACTCTGAATTGATTGGAAGGACTGATGATGAAGCTCCAATACTTTGGACACCTGACACTAAGAGCCAACCCATTGGAAAAGACCCTGATGCTGGTAAAAATTGACTGGAGGAGGAGAAGATGGTGAGAGGATGAGATGGTTGGATGGTATCACTGACTCAATGGGCAGGAGTTTGAACAAACTCCAGGAGATAGCAAAGAATTGTGAAACCTGGTGTACTCGACTGAACAACAACAATAACAATAGTTAATTCTGCAAAGTTGTGTCAGGAAGTTGTAGAGTGTTATCTTTGCAGGTATAAGCTGAGGTCAGTGGACCACCATTACGTTTTTTGTTCAGTGTTCAAGTAAGACAAAAACCATGTTGGGAAGAAATGAGAGCTGTTTTACAAGAAAATACTATATGAAACAGAGGTCTATTTCAACTGAAATAAATCCTTCACATTTACTGTTTGGTTTTTAATAAAGCTTAAAAATTTCCCTATGAAATAGGGTCACAATAATTTATAAAGAACAAATAACATTGCAATGAATTTTTAGGAGCAATCAGAAAATTCTAGGTTGAAACTATCATGAGTAAGAAGCATTAATTCAAAAGAAGAGAGAAAATGGAAAAAATGTCAAAAAATATAAAATGCAATCTTAATTCACGTAACCTAGTGAAAGGCATTTGAAGAATAAACACAATTTCTCTTGTTGTGAATAACTGATCTCCAGGAAATTCAAAGGAGTTTCATTGCATTTTCACAGTATTATTTTTTTTAAACCATTTTCTAAGTAAGAGCAGGGTACCTAATAAACATATGCTTGAAGTCAAAGCTTATTTGAATATAATTTACTCTCTTATGTTCCAGATACATTTGAGGACTTGCATGCTCAGTTGCTCAGTCATGTCCAACTATTTGTGACCCCAGTAGCTGTAGCCCACCAGGCTCCTCTGTCCATGGGATTTTGCAGGCAAGACTACTAGAGTGGGTTGCCATATCCTACCCCAGGGGATTTTGCTGACCCAGGGATCAAACCTGAGTCTCCTGAATCTCCTGCATTGACAGGCAGATTCTTCACTACTTGCCACCTGAGGACTTAGACATAACTAAAAACCTTTTCAAATGTATCATTTACCATTGCGTCAGGAATAGGAAGGGCTATGTGGGCTCTGCTCTATCTATTCCCTTCTGTATAGAACCTAGGTTGTAAGATTCTTATAAAAACCTTTATTGTAGGAAACTGGTCAAAGGACTGAGCAGTAGCTGCCAGAATCAAATGTTTTATTTGTCCTTTTGATTTTTTTTTCTCTTTTTCAATCAGTTATTTTGTGTCATATACTAACCAATGGAAAATATCAATCTAGTGATTTTAAAGGCTATTTCTTTGTCATTTGTTATGTGATGGATTTTATCTGCACACTAGTTAATAAGGTAGAAAGTGCAAAATCTAAATATTAAAATCCTTAGTTCTTAGTTATTAAAATGTACATATGTTTATTTGAACAAAATATCTCAAAGGATGAAACTGGAACAGAACGAAGTTGCAGTTCTGTGAGATTTTACAGAACACACAAGTCCCATTTTATTTTGGATATTTTATTTATATTTCAGTAACATAAAGAGTTTAAGAGCTAAAACCCTGGGGATTTAAATACAAAAACCATTGCTTTGAATTTTATTTTGGGAGAAAATTGGTAGTAAGTAAAGTTCCTGAGTATAGAATAGCAAATTGAACATTCATTCTCTTCATTAGAATAAGATCAATAATAAAATAGCACAACTATAGCTTTTTATTATACTTCACATTTTAAAGGATTCCTTATGAAAGAAATTTTATGAAGAAAATATATTTGTTTTGGCATAAGACATAGCCATTGACTTAACTCAGTGGAGTACTTTGTCTAGCTGTTCTTTTTAAATTGTTTTTGTATCAAATCAAAGAATGCAATAACAACCCAATCCAATACTCTTGCCTGGAAAATCCCATGGATGGAGGAGCCTGATGGGCTGCAGTCCATGGGGTTGCTAACAGTCGGACACGACTGAGTGACTTCCCTTCCACTTTTCACTTCATGCATTGGAGAAGGAAATGGCAACCCACTCCAGTGTTCTTGCCTGGAATCCCAGGGATGGGGGAGCCTGGTGGGCTGCTGTCTATGGGGTCACACAGAATCAGACACGACTGAAGCTACTTAGCAGCAGCAGCATGTAGCAGATGTAACATTTAGTAATACTACAAAATGCATTTGTGTCACATATATGCAAATTTACTGAAATAACAATATTCACTGCCTTTATTGAACATTTATCTATTTTAAATTAAAGCCAAACTTTAATACTCCAGTGTACTAAAAATACTTTTAATTAACGTGAAAACACCAACATATTAGATCAGGGTTCCCCCTTATCCAATATGACCTCACTCAACTAATTGCATTTACAATGACCCTATTTCCAGATAAGACCATGTTTCATATTCAGTGGTTCTGATATTCATTTCAATATTCTTTCTACTGATGACTATTTTTGCTTTTATCAAGGTAGCTGAGGGTTTCATAAGATGTATGTTATACATATATTAATACATAAGTATATAAGTGGTTAGAATATATACAGATACATGTTGTGTGTATATATATATATATATATATAGTCATGTTTATGTACACATAACACAAATGTGCATATGATTTGTTTAGGAATTTTAGGTAGAAGAGAATAAGACAAGCCTGCTCTATTGCCTTACTTTTCTGTCTTGTCGGTATTAGTGCCTCATATATCTTTCATTTTACTTATTTAGCAAATAAAATACACTTGGTTGTTCATGTACTTAATAGTAGTAACCATAAAATAGAGATTTAACGATCAAAAAATGAATATAAGATCAAAACAGACCTCTCCAAATAAGAAATATAGATGAGAAAAAAAAAACAAAAACCAGGAAAAGACACTCAGCATCACTATTTATCAGAGAAATGCAAATCAAAACTACAGTTAAGTAACACCTCACACTGGTAAGAATGGCCATCATCAAAATAAATCTACAACCAATAAATGTTTGAGAGACTGTGGAGAAAAAGGAACCCTCCTACACTGTTTGTGGGAATGTAAATTGGTACAACCACTATGGAGAACAGTATGGGGTTTCCTTAAAAAACTGGAAACAGAACTAGTATATGATACAGCAATTCCACTCCTTGGCATATATCCAGAGAAAATCATAATTTGAAAAGATATATGTACCCCAAAATTCATTGCAGCACTATTTACAATAGCCCGGACATGGAACCTAAATGTCAGTTGGCAGAGGAATGGATAAAGATGTGGTACATATATACGATGGAATATTACTCAGTCATGAAAATTTAATAATGCCATGTGGCAACATGGAGGGACTTAGAGATAATCATACCAAGTGAAATAAGTTGGACAAGACAATACAAATATCATATGGTATCACGCATGTGGAATCTAATTTTTAAATGATATAAATGAACTTATTTACAAAATAGAAATAGACTGCCTGATTTTGAAAACAAACTTACAGTTACCAAAGGGGAAACATGGTGGAGAAGGATAAATAAGGAGTTTGTGATTAGTATGCATACACTACTACATATAAAATAGAGAACCAACAAAGACCTACTGTATAGCACTGGGGACTGACCTTCTCAATCTTCTATAATAACCTATATGGGTAGAGAATCTGAGAAATAATGAATAAACATATACATATATATATGATATATACATTTTTTAAAAAAATTTAAATTTTTTTAAAAAAGAAATTTTAAAACTTTCAAATGATTAATAAATATCCAGCTGTATCAATGTCTACCAAAGTGGAAGACAAGTAGCAGACAATGCAGAGGATTTTTGAAACATATTTAATAACAAAAGTAATCAGGTAATTTTGAATTAGTTCAACTATACTTTAATAAGTATTAGTTCAGTATCTACAGTAGAAATCTCAATTTCTTAAAGGGAATTTGATTCATAGCTCAATTCTTACAGTCTATTATAGTTCTACCCAATATATATGCATCAAATCTCAATATTAATGTAAAACAATTCAATAGATGTTAGTTGATCAATCAGTTAAAGCATTTGAAAAAATAATAGCTTATTCCAAATATACACTGAAATAATTACTCCTGTTTGAATTTTATAAGCTGTAATTTCCATGTTAGCTTTTGAATATTACAGAAAGTTTATTTTAATAAACACAAAAAACAAGACTCTTGCATAAGCAATCAATATTAGATTTAAAATACTTCAGCTTTTGCTTGATTCATATATTTAAGGGTATTTAGAAAAAGGCTAAAGCATCAATTAACAGAGGGCTGCACAGCTTGTAAAATATTTTTTAAAAGCTACTGAGAGTTCCAGCCTCCATAAAGAAAGCCAATTCAATGTTAATGAAGCCATTCCTAAGGCAGGCCTAGGGAATACAGCAGAGAAGAAAGCACAGAAAAAAGAATATGACTTGCCAAATTAGTAGCTTAATCACTGGAATAGGTAACTAATCTCTTACTGGACTAGAAATACCACTGGATGGGGACAAGCTCATGCAGAAATAGCTTTCTGCAATCTTTTTTTTTTCCTCCTTAAAAGAATAGACAACCAAAATAAAAGCCTAACTGGAATTCACCTAAGATACTTTATCATCCTTCATGCTACATTTAATAGCAAGCACTGTCTGCAAAATCTCTAGGCTGCATCATCTGTGTATACATCTATGTCAGGCCTTGATGCCAAAGGAAACAGCTGAGGCAATTTTGGAGGCATTTTAGCAAGCATGCAGCTAACCTAGAATTATGCCATAGACTTGAGTCCAAAGAGATAATAACTTGTTACTTTAAAAGTCAGAAGTCATTTTGATCAGATTGTTTAAATCTTGTATACGATTTTGGAAAGAGGGCAGTGCTAGTCTTCAGACAACAGAGGAAAGAAGTCAATTAAAACAGAAAATCTTGACAATAATTATCTCCATTATAGTTAAAGACTTGAAACACTGATGTAGGCTTGGGCTTTACATTTCTACTGTCATTCTTTAAAAAGATAACTTGCTAATCGTCTGCTTTCTCAGGGCAATGGTCTACTATCTCTGCTCCTTGAAGCACTGTTGGGTCACTTAAGGAAGAAGTAAGATGCAGATATAGTGCCAGGCCCCAAGCAAATCCACTCCCATTCAATAAGAATAACTTCAAGTTTATCACACATTGAGTTACTTCATCTGATAATAGAGTTTATAGGTATAAGGAAATTTGAGGGTTGGCTGCTGAGCTAAGTCACTTCAGTCGTGTCCGACTCTTCGTGACCCCATGGACTGCAGCCTACCAGGCTCCCCCATCCATGGGATTTTCCAGGCCAGAGTACTGAAGTGGGGTGCCGTTGCCTTCTCTGGGAGGTTGGCTAATGTATGCTATTGTTAATAGTATTAATAATATTAATTGATAATAGTGTATACTATTATTAATGACTAAGGTTTATACATATTTATAAATCTAGGAAATAGATTTAAGGGACTAGATCTGATAGACAGAGTGCCTGATGGACTATGGACAGAGGTTCGTGACATTGTACAGGAAACAGGGTTCAAGACCATGCCCGTGGAAAAGAAATGCAAAAAAGCAAAATGGCTGTCTGAGGAGGCCTTACAAATAGCTGTGAAAAAAGGGAAGTGAAAAAGCAAAAGAGAAAAGGAAAATATAAGCATCTGAATGCAGAGTTTCAAAGAATAGCAAGGAGAGATAAGAAAGCCTTCCTTGACAATCAATGCAAAGAAATAGAGGAAATCAATAAAATGGGAAAAACTAGAGATCTCTTCAAGAAAATTAGAGATACCAAGGGAATATTTCATGCAAAGATGGGCTCGATGAAGGACAGAAATGATATGGCCCTAACAGAAGCAGATAATATTAAGAAGAGGTGGCAAGGATACACAGATTAACTATACAAAAAAGAGCTTCACGATCCAGATAATCACGATGGTGTGATCATTCACCTAGAGCCAGGCATCCTGGAATGTGAAGTCAAGTGAGCCTTAGAAAGCATCACTATGAACAAAGCTAGTAGAGGTGATGGAATTTCAGTTGAGCTATTTGAAATCCTGAAAGATGATGCTGTGAAAGTGCTGCACTCTATATGCCAGCGGATTTGGAAAACTCAGCAGTGGCCACAACAATGGAATAGGTCAGTTTTCATTCCAATTCCAAAGAAAGGCAATGCCAAAGAATGCTCAAACTACCGCACAATTGCACTCATCTCACATACTAGCAAAGTAATGCTCAAAATCCTCTAAGCCAGGCTTCAACAGTACATGAACTGTGAACTTCCAGATGTTCAAGCTGGATTTTAAAAAGGCAGAGGAACCAGAGATCAAATTGCCAACATCTGTTGGATCATCAAAAAAGCAAGAGAGTTCCAGAAAAACATCTATTTATGCTTTACTATGCCAAAGCCTTCGACTGTGTCATTCACAACAAACTGTGGAAAATTCTTCAAGAGATGTGAATACCAGAGCACCTGACCTGCCTCTTAAGAAACCTATATGCAAGTCAGGAAGCAACAGTTAGAACTGGACATGGAACAACAGACTGGTTCCAAATAGGAAAAGGAGTACATCAAGGCTGTATATTGTCACCCTGCTTATTTAACTTGTATGCAGAGTACATCATGAGAAACGCTGGACTGGAAGAAACACAAGCTGGAATCAAGATTGCCACGAGAAATATCAATAACCTCAGATATGCAGATACCACCACCCTTATGGCAGAAAATGAAGAGGAACTAAAAAGCCTCTTGATAAAAGAAGAGAGTGAAAAGTTGGCTTAAAGCTCAACATTCAGAAAACTAAGTTTGTGGCATTTGGTCCCATCACTTCATGGGAAATAAATGGGGAAAGAGTGTCAGACTTTATTTTGGGGGGCTCCAAAATCACTGCAGATGGTGACTGCAGCCATGAAATTAAAAGATGCTTACTCCTTGGAAGGAAAGTTATGACCAACCTAGATAGCATATTCAAAAGCAGAGACATCACCTTGCCGACTAAGGTTCGTCTAGTCAAGGCTATGGTTTTTCCTGTGGTCATGTATGGATGTGAGGGTTGGACTGTGAAGAAAGCTGAGCGCCAAAGAATTGATGCTTTTAAACTGTGGTGTTGGAGAAGACTCTTGAGAGTCCCTTGGACTGCAAGGAGATCCAACCAGTCCATCCTAAAGGAGATCAGTCCTGGGTGTTCACTGGAAGGACTAATGCTGAAGCTGAAACTCCAATACTTTGGCCACCTCATGCAAAGAGTTGACTCATTGGAAAAAACTCTGATGCTGGGAGGGATTGGGGGCAGAAGGAGAAGGGGACAACAGAGGATGAGATGGCTGCATGGCATCACTGACTGAATGGACATTAGTTTGAGTGAACTCCGGGGGTTGGTGTTGGACAGGAAGGCCTGGCTTGCTGGGATTCATGGGGTCCCAAAGAGTTGGACACGACTAAGCGACTGAACTGAACTGAACTGAAGATTTATATACCCGTACTGTGTGTTAGGTTAAGTGCTTTCTATACAATGAATGTTTGACTCTTTCTTGCAAATATTAATATTAATATACCCAGTTAGCAAATCAGGACACTTTATATAGAAAGTTATATAACTTGGCCAAAATCATAAAGCTACCAAGTTTAATAGAGTGATTATATTTAGATATATATTACTTTAACAAGTTGTCTCATGAAAATGCAGACTTTATGTGAGGCTGCAATAACAAACCATTAGAGACTGAGTGACTTGTGAACAACAGAAATTCACCCCTCACATTTCTGGGAATCTGAGATGAGGTGTCAGTGCGGTTGGGTTCCGATGAGAACCTCTTCTGATTTGCAAGGGGCCAGCCTCTCCTGGTATCCTCACATGACAGAAAGAGGATTAGAGAGCTCTCTGGATTCTCTTTTATAAGGGTAATATAGGGGCTCTGCCTTCATCATCTAATTAATTCCAAAGGTCCCTGCTTCCTGAAACCATTACATGGGAGGTTAGGAAATCAACATCAGAATTTGGGGAAGGAACTGCACATCAGTCCAAAAAAATGTAAAATCAACTGTGATATTTGTTCTTCTAGTTTTGTTGTTGTTGTTGTTTATGTATACTACACTTCAATGTCTTTCCCTTAGTAGTTACTTTTCTGTATTGTAAACATAAAGTCCTGGGTCACTTTTATTTCTCCATTAATGCTCTACCAACCTTCAATGAGATTATTTAACACTTGCTGAGTATTTGGTTATTTCAGACATATCATTAATTACAATGAGTAAATCTGTTATAACCCTAGGTCATGTGACATAATTATCCAATAAGCTACTAAATTCAGAACATCTTTCTTGGTAGTTTTCAATTTGAATTTTATATTTAAAGTCAGAGTTCATTTGTTTTTAATTTTTCTTTATGAACTCTTAGTACATTCAGAATCCCTTTTCATGCTTCTGGTAAGTCACAGGTTTTTGCTACCTCCTTGAAATGTTTCTACTTATATACATGGAGGCATGTACTCTATGCCTACACACACAGCTCTAAAAATGAAACCTGAAGATAGCATATATGATTCATTATAAGTTAGGCTGTTCTAAACATGTCATCCAAATTGGGGAAGAGCTACATTGCTTGCTACTTCCTTGCTGGGTAATAAAAGGGACAATCAGACAAGCAGAGGAAATAATATGAAACTAAGATTAACTGCCTTTAAATGACATTATCAAACTGTTTGTCTGGGTTCAACATTGTTGATCACTTCAGCATTCTTGAAATCATTCTCCCTTGGATTCATGTGTTTTTCCGTCCCCTTCTCTGTCTGCCTTCAATCTTTCCCATAATCAGAGTCTTTTCCAGTGAATCAGTTCTTTTCATCAGGTGGTCAAAGTATTGGAGCTTCAGTTTCAGCATCAATCACATCAATGAATATTCAGGATTGACTTCCTTTAGGGTTGACTGGTTGGATCTCCTTGCATCCCAAGGGACTCTGAAAGAGTCTTCTCTAACACCACAATTCAGCACCATCAGTCTTTTGAAGCTCTGCTGTCTTTATGGTCCAACTCTCACATCCACACATGACTACTGGGAAAAAACATAGCTTTGGCTACATGGACCTTTGTCAGCAAAGTAAGGTCTCTGTTTTTTAATATGCTATCTCGATGGGTCATAGTTTTTCTCCCAAGGAGCAAGTGTCTTTTAATTTCATGGCTGCAATCACCATCCTCAGTGATTTTGGAGCCAAAGAAAATAAAACCTGTCATTGTTTCTTCCTTCCCGCATCTATTTGCCATGAAATGATGAGACCAGATGCTAAAATCTTCCTTTTTGAATGTTGAGTTCTGAGCCAGCTTTTTCACTCTCCTCTCTTACATTCATCAAGAGGCTCTTTAGTTCCTCTTTGCTTTCTGCCATTAGGGTGGTGTCATCTGGCTATCCGAGGTTATTGAGATTTCTCCCAGAAATCTTGATTCCAGCTTGTGCTTCATCCAGCCTGGCATTTCACATGATGCACTCTGCATATAAGTTAAATAAGCAGGGTCACAACTGACAGCCTTTACATACTCCTTTCCCAATTTGGATCCAGTCTGTAGTTCCATGTCCAACTGTCACTGTTGCTTCTTGACCTACATACAGGTTTCTCAGGAGGTAAGTAAGGTGGTCTGGTATTCTCATCTCTTTAAGGATTTTCTACAGTTTGTTTTTATCCACAAAGTCAAAGGCTTTGGCATAGTCAAAGAAATAGAAGCAGATGTTTTTCTGGAATTCTCTTGCTGTGGCTATGATCCAGCGTATGCGGGCAATTTGATTTCTGGTTCCTCTGCCTTCTCAAAATTCAGCTTGTACATCTGGAATTTCTTGGTTAACATACTGCTGAAACCTAGCTCGGAGGATTTTATGCATTACCTTGCCAGCATGTGAAATAAGTGCAATGGTGGGGTAGTTTGGACATTCTTTGATATTGCCCTTCTTTGGGATTGGAATGAAAACTAACATTTTCCACTTTTGTGGCCACTGCTGCATTTTCTAAATTTCCTGGCATATTGAGTGCAGCACTTTCACAGTATCATGTTTTAGAATTTGAAGTAGCTCAGTTGGAATTCCATCACTGCCACTAACTTTGTTCCTAGTAATTCTTCCTAAGGACCACTTGACTTCACATTCCAAGATGTCAGGTACTAGGTGAGTGATCACCTCATCATGGTTTTCCAGGTCATTAAGATCTTTTTGTATAGTTCTGTGTGTTTTTGCCACCTCTTCTCAATCTGTTCTGCTTCTGCTAGGTCCATACCATTTCTGTCTTTTATTGTGCCCATATTACCATGAATTGTTCCCTTGGTATCTCTAATTTTTTTTGAGATCTCTAGTCTTTTCCTTTCTACTGTTTGCCTCTATTTCTTTGCATTGCTCATTTAAGAAGGCTTTCTTATCTCTCCTTGCTATTCTTTGGAACTCTGCATTCAGATGGGTATATCTTTCCTTTTCTCCTTTGCCTTTAGCTTCTCTTCTTTTGGTAAGCTATTTTAAGGCCTCCTCAGACAACCTTTTTGCCTTTTTCCATTTCTTTTTCTTGGGGATGATTTTGACCACTGCCTCCTGTACTATCTCTGTCCATAGTTCTTCAGGCACTCTATCAGATCTAATCCCTTGAATCTGTTTGCCATTTCCACTGTATAATTTAAGGGATTTGATTTAGGTCATATCATGGCCTAGTGTTTTTCCCTACTTTCTGCAATTTAAATCTGAATCTTCCAATAAAAAGTTCATGATCTGAGCCCCAGTCAGCTTCAGGTCTTGTTTTGCTTGTTTTTTTTTTTTTTTGCTGACTGTATAGAGTTTCTCCATCACTGACTGCAAAAAACATAATCAGTCTGATTTTGGTATTGACCATCTGGTGATGTCCATGTGTAGAGTCTCTTGCATTGTTGGAAGAGGGTGTTTGATATGACCAGCACGTTCTCTTGGCAAAACAGTTAGCCTTTGCCCTGCTTCATTTTTTATGCCAAGGCCAAACTTGCCTGTTACTCCAGGTATCTCTTAACTTCCTATTTTTGCATTCCAGCCCCCTTTGATGAAAAGGACATATGAAATGAACAGAGATCATTTTGTAATTTTTGAAATTTTACTCAAGTGCTTCATTTCAGACTCTTTTTGACTATGAGGGCTATTCCATTTCTTCCAAGGGATTGTTGCCTGCAGCAGTAGATATATTAGTCATCTGAATTAAATTCGTCCACTTAAGTTCACTGATTTCTAAAATGTCAATATTCACTCTTGCTATCTCTTGTTTGTCCACTTTCAGTTTACCTTGATTCATGGTCTTAATGTTTCAGGTTCCTATGCAGTATTGTTCTTTACATCAGACTTTACTTTCATCACCAGAGATATCCACAACTGGTCACTGTTTCTGCTTTGGCTCAGGCTCTTCATTCCTTCTGGAGTTGTTGCTCTGCTCTTCTCCGGTAACATATTGGATACCTACCAACCTGGGGAGTTCATCTTTCAGTGTTATATCTTTTTGCCTTTTCATACTGTTCATGGGGTTCTGAAGGCAAGAATACTGAAGTGGTTTGCCATTCCCTCCTCCAGTGGCCCATGTTTTATCAGAACTCTCCATCATGACTTGACTGTCTTGGGTGGTCCTACGTAGCATGGCTCATAGTTTCATTGAGTTAGATAAGGCTATGATCCATGTGATCAGTTTGGTTAGCTTCTACAGTACAGTAGTCCCTTGGTATCTGGGGTTGATTGCTTCCGGTGCCTACTATTGATACACAAATACCTGGATGCTCAAGTCCTATAGTCAGCTTAATATATTCAAGATTCTGCATCTGTGGATTCATACAGCTGTCATTCATATAGTACTGTATTTGGTGAAAAAGTTTTCTGCATGCAAGTGGACCCAAGCAGTTCAAACTTGGGTTGTTCAAGGGTCAAATCAATAGCTTTTATAATTTTACTTTAAAATTTCCTTCTATAGATTAATTTTGCAATAAATACTGTCATATATGATCCATAGTTGTTTGAATCCACAGATGCAGAAACTTGGATACATAGAGTTAACTAGGAGACTTGAGCATCCAGGGATTTGAGTATCCAAAGATGCTTACTCCTTGGAAGAAAAGCTATGACCAACCTAGACAGCATTTTAAAAATCAGACATTACTTTGCCAACAAAAGTCTGTATAGTCAAAGATTTGTTTTTTCTACTGGTCATGTATGGATGTGCGAGTTGGACCATAAAGAAGTCTGAGCACTGAAGAATTGATGCTTTTGAACTGTGGTGTCTTGAGAGTCTCCTTGGAATGCAAGGTGATCAAACCAGTCAGTTCTAAAGGAAATCAACCCTGAACAGGCTGAGGCTGAAGTTACAACACTTGGCCACCTAATGTAAAGAGCTGACTCACTAGAAAAGACTGATTATGGGAAAGATTCAAGGCAAGAGGAGAAGGGATAACAGAGGACGAGCTGTTTGTATGGCATCACTGACTTAATGGGCAGGAGTTTGTGCAAGCTCTGGGAGATGGTGAAAGACAGGGAAGCCTCGTGTGCTGCAGTAGATGGGGTCGCAAAGTTTCAGACACGACTGAGCGACTGAACAACTAGTGGGTCCTGGAATCAATGCACCCCAGATACCAAGGGACTACTATAGTGAACTTGATACTTTTAATATTCAGGACAAAAGTCACAAATTTTACAAGTGAAAAGTAATTTCCTTCAATATGATTAAAACTGGGTTCTCAACAACATACAAATTACTTCTAATAAAATAAAATATACTACATCCAAATACAGGAATATATATAGGTATAAATATAGATATCTATTTATAGTAGGTGTGTGGTCTTATTTTGAGGCACAGTTGTTTTTATATATTTGATATTTTAGAAATTCACAACATGGAATTTAAATTTCTTTCAAATTTAACAAGGTTAAATGCCTATTTAAATGGATAATAAAATGAGTCTAAAAAGTTATTAATTAGCTGGAATCCTACCATCAAATGCTTCATTTCCTTCCTTTCTTCCCTGTTTCTCTTCATTTCATTTGGATTTTTGCATTACAGTTTTTTATATTAATTTTGGCACCACTCTTACTGAAGATCTTTGTAATTCCATAGTTTATTGGCCATGCACAACTTCTGAAGGATAATAGTAAAATATTTCAAAAGAAAAAAGCACAACACAATGGCACGCTCCTGAGCACATGATTCAGTTTTTAGATTGCAGCTCAAATATAAATTTATGCTTGACATTTCTTTCTACATAACCTGAAAAAGTAATTTCTCATTGCTAATCTTTATACATAGCCATGCATCAATGATTGCTTCTCTATCCCAGAGTAAAGGTAGATATTAACTTCTCTTATTATTTGTGGCAAGACATAATAATCATAGTTAACATCTTAAACTTAGGATCCCAGAATCATCTTTAATTCTGTTGTCTGAATATTATCTCCCTACTTATGTGTCAAAACCTCCTATTTATTCTAAAAGGAGCTTGGTCCACAAGTTATATGGGTTACATAGTGGAAATAACACTATAGAGAAGCTTATGTTTTAGTCCTGATAAACAATTTCATCACTTACCACATTTTGAGCTGTCGCACAAAAACTTTTTATGACTTGTTATAAGTCTATTGTATGTGAATACACTAAACAACAATCAGAAACAGTAATGGTGTTCATAAGTTATCCTAAAATTTCACAAGGATGTGGAAAGCAAAGAAATTCACCTTTGTTGGTTTCTATATGTAGGTAAAAATTGGAGCAGCACCAGTTTATTTACCTTACAGTGAGAGTACAAAGTGACAGGATTTGGGTATACATGGTCTCATGGATAAGTTCATAGTTTTTTCTTTGCAGCATCATTTGAACGGATCAAATTGAAGACCCTCATTTATAAGAAATCTCACTTCTTCAAACTCCGGAAATTCCATCCAGTAAGGATGGAATTCTTAGGATCACTCATTTGGGTTTAAGAATTATATCTCTTTGGTGTGTATGCCCAGCAGGAATTGAAAGAGACACATGTACCCCAATGTTCATCACAGCACTGTTTATAATAGCCAGGACATGGAAGCAACCTAGATGTCCATCAGCAGATGAATGGATAAGAAAGCTGTGGTACATATACACAATGGAGTATTACTCAGCCATAAAAAGAATACATTTGAATCAGTTCTAATGAAGTGGATGAAACTGGAGCCTATTATACAGAGTGAAGTAAGCCAGAAAGAAAACCACCAATACAGTATACTAACGCATATATATGGAATTTAGAAAGATGGTAACGATAACCCTGTATGCAAGACAGCAAAAGAGACACAAATGTATAGAACAGTCTTTTGGACTCTGTGGGAGAGGGAGAGGGTGGGATGATTTGGGAGAATGGCACTGAAAACATGTATAATATATGAAACAAATCGCCATTCCAGGTTTGATGCATGAAACTGGATGCTTGGGGCTGGTGTACAGAGACGACCCAGAGGGATGGTACGGGGAGGGAGGAGGGAGGGGGGTTCAGGATGGGGAACACGTGTATACCTGTGGCAGATTCATGTTGATGTATGGCAAAACCAATACAATATTGTAAAGTAATTAACCTCCAATTAAAATAAATAAATTTATATTAAAAAAAGAATTTTATCTCTCATTGTTTCCTGTTAAATTTTAATCAAATCCTTCAATGTGATTATTAGATCATACTTCAGGACTCTGAGGGATTAATATGGTAGGAGTTTCCAAAGAAGAGCTAGATGCAAACCAATCCATCCGCTGAGAACAGGGTATCACAGCGGGGTCTGCCAGGCATCCAGGAAACAGTATTGCTGTGCTGTGTGCAGGTAGCATGCAGTCTCTGTTCTTGATTATGAGGAAAAAACATGTGACAAAGAGTCAAAAGAATGTGTGTTAATCACTCAGTCGTGTCCAACTCTTTGTGACCCCATGGACTGTAGCCTACCAGGCTCCTCTGTCCATAGAATTCTCCAGGCCAGAATACTGGAGTAGGCAGCCATTCCCTTCTTCAGGGATCTTCTCATCCTAGATTTGGAACCCAGGTTTTTTGCATTGCAGGCGGATTCTTTACTGTCTAAACTACCAAGGAAGCCCACCAAAAGAATATATATACTTAATAGTTCTACTTAGCAGTGGGTTGGCAAGACCCATCCTCACAACTCAGGCAGTGTGGTGAACAGATTAGAAGCCAAAAAGAAAATTCTGCCTAGTGTTTTTTTTTTTATTTCCATATTTTATTTTATCATTATTATTTTTTTACTTTACAATATTGTATTGGTTTTGCCATACATCATTGGTTTTGCCACATGAATCTGCCACGGGTATACATGTGCTCCCAATCCTGAACCCCCCTCCCACCTCCCTCCTCATACCGTCCCTCTGGGTTGTCTCAGTGCACCAGCCCCAAGCATCCAGTTTCATGCATCAAACCTAGACTGGTAATTTGTTTCTTATATGATATTATACATGTTTCAATTCCATTCTCCCAAATCATCCCACCCTCTCCCTCTCCCACAGAGTCCAAAAGACTGTTCTATACATTTGTGTCTCTTTTGCTGTCTTGCATACAGGGTTATCATTACCATCTTTCTAAAATTTATATATATGCGTTAGTATAGTGTATTGGTGTTTTTCTTTCTGGCTTACTTCACTCTGTATAATAGGCTCCAGTTTCATCCCCCTCATTAGAACTGATTCAAATGTATTCTTTTTATGGCTGAGTAATACTCCATTGTGTATATGTACCACAGCTTTCTGCTTAGTGTTTTAAAATGTACAACTCTTTCTAATAAATATCATCACATTTGAGGCAGTATAAAATGAAGCTATACAAACACTGAAGCCTATGTTAAAATTCTAGTATCAACATTATTATATATCTAACCTTTGCTAAATAACTATATTTCTTTTATATGTTATTTCCTAGATTGTATAAATGAGAATAATGACAATAACACGTGCATACCAAATAAAAACAAATTGGGACTAAGAGAAGGAGAGCTTTTTGAAAAAAAAAAAAAAACTATAATAGGGAGAAAGTTGTGACCATAAGTCCTGGAAGCATCTCAAAAATTAAACAGAGAAAAAAATCTTATTTATGTGTTAATTATTGGGAGAGGTAAGTAGGACTAGCCGAAACTTTGTGAGGGGAGTAGTAACTAGGGGAGGTGAACAGAAAATAGGACTGGGTATACTAGTTGAAGACACTCTCTCTTTGGTCAGCTAGTTCTTGGGATGAGTTGTTAAGGGGCATGCTATATAACTTAGTGCTTATTGAAGCTTAGGGGCAAGCTAAAGGGAGATAAGAAAGCCTGATTTAAGTTTGCTCAAAACAAGATAGTAAGTAATGGACAATTATAACCATATGGTCAGGTAGCTGAAAAGATTAAATGAGATATTTTGCTGAATTACCTCAGTTGGCTACTGTTACCTGATACTAATGGATACCATGGGAGTATAAAGATGTCTTTGATCCAATATAAAAAGTAAAAACTTTAAATATAGGATTAAAATAGGTAACTAACAAGAACCTACAGTATACCACAGGGAACTCTACTCAATACTCTGTAATGACCTATATGGGAACAGAATCTTAAAAAGAGTATTATATGTATATGGATAACTGATTCACTTTGCTGTACAACAGAAACTAACAACATTGTAAATCAACTATACTCCAATAAAGTGAATATTTTTAGAAAAGAGGCTATTACTTTATCATTTTTGTTTGTTCTAGTATGCACAATATCTCATTTTTCTACAGCACAAAGACAATAATTCAGTTGAGTGCAAACCAAAAGAAAATGTTATCAAAATCCTTTTAAATACTTTGTTTAACTGCAGCATAGACCCCACTTAAGAGACACAGATGTTTAGAATGGACTTTTGGACTCAGAGGGAGAGGGAGAGGGTGGGGTGATTTGGGAGAATGGCATTGAAACATGTATCCTATCATGTAAGAAACGAATAGCCAGTCTATGTTCGATACAGGATACAGGATGCTTGGGGCTGGTGCACGGGGATGATCCAGAGAGATCATATGGGGTGGGAGGGGGGTTCAGGATCGGGAACTCATGTACACCCGTGGCTGATTCATGTCAATGTATGGCAAAACCAATACAGTATTGTAAAGTAAAATAAAGTAAAAATAAAAATTAAAAAAAAGAATAAATTTTACAAGTCTTTTGAAAGCTGAGGTTTTATTAAATCCATAATCTATTTTTATGGCAACACATAAGATATTTTAAGCACCTTCATTTCCAAACATGTTTTCCTCAACTTTTAAGTATAAAATATCTTTATGTTGAAAATGAAGCTATCACAACTTTCTTATTTGGAGGAATGGTTCACATTTTCTTTTCTCTATAAATGTTATCCTTCTATATGTCCATGGCATGTTAAAGAGAAAGCAAGTTTTGTCTTCTAAATAAAACATCTGCTGATTATTTTGTTTATGTAATTATAGCCCTCTAAATGAAACACTACAGATACAGGAAGACATTATTCATTTTAAAATTTCAAGGACAATATTGAAAGTAGAAACTAAATACATATAGCAAATATAGTAAAGGAAAAACAGTAATAGAAAAAAAACTGTGAAAAAGTTTATAGTGGGAATATACTTGGTTCTTAGGCAAAATATCAGTTCTGAAACAATCATAAGCATTATATAACAAATTCAATATTTTGAAAAAGAGTGGTCTTTGAGTATCATCATTTCAGCACTAATACTGTTCAAAATATATTTGGCATAAATTTATGAGATTTCCACTTAAAATAAGCTTATGAACTCACTGGTATCAAAACAGTTCCCTTCTATGTGAAGAAGAATTATACAATTTATTGAATTGAGATGAGGCTGTATGGTGTTAAACTCAAACTACTAAGGCAAAGGAGCTCATTTAACTTGTTTCTTAGAAAGGTTTTTGGTTTCCATGATTCAATCAGACATAAGGCAAATTTTTAGCAAAAGCCATTCTCTAAAATCAGTGAGGGGAAAAAAAAATAGCTCTTTCATCATCAAATCACCAGGAAACATTCAGAGGAGGGAGAATTCAAAAGACATACCACACAAGGTTCTACTAAAAAGAAGCCATTACTAGTTGATAATTGGTGGAAAATATTTTGCTTTGAATTGGGGAAAGACAAATATCCCCCTGGAGATATTTTGATGAAAATGGTATTACTTAAAATCTAATTTTTAAGCCTATAGATTGATACTGAAAATATCTTCTTTTAGAAGTAATTTATTCCTTTAAATTTTTAAATAAATCTCTTATTAATTTAGTTCTGGCATAAAAGAATAAAGTCACAAATAGAGTGAAAAGTATCAACAGACATCCAAAAGAATTATGTAAGTTATAGAATCATAATAGATCACAAACAAATTTTGCTATGCTTGAAGTTTTACATTAAAGGTAATTTTAAAGTGCCAAGATATTTAATTGTGTACTACTAAATAATTCCAAAACATTTCAATGACTTTAATATCCAACCTAGTGAGCTGGGTAAGTAAAATTTCTCTAGCATGTAATGTATAATTTTTATATATAATCTCACCAACTTTGAATTTGTAAAAATGCTAAATAATAGGTAAAAACTACAGGATACAAATTAGTAATTTTCTTAACTATTAGGATTTACGTATGAAATATATACAGATAATACTTTCATCTGTTGATATCAGTAGTCATTAGTGATTTGCTTTCTTTCTTCTAGATTTTTTCCTATATCTTTAACAATTTTAAGTTACTATATGAGAGTGAGAGAGAGAGTGAGTGAAAGTCACTCAGTCGTGTCTGACTCTTTGTGACCCCACAGACTGTATAATCCATGGAATTCTCTAGGCCAGAATACTGTAATAGGTAGCCTATTCTTTCTCCTGTGGATCTTCCCAACCCAGGGATCAAACCCAGGTCTCCAGCATTGCAGGCTGATTCTTTACCAGCTGAGCCACAAAGGAAGCCCAAGAATACTGGAGTAGGTAGCCTGTCCCTTCTCCAGCAGATCTTTCCGACCCAGGAATTGAACCGGGGTCTCCAGCATTGCAGGCGGTTTCTTTACAAACTGAGCTATCAGGGAAGCCCGAAGTTACTATATAGTTTTGTTAAATATGTTTATTAGAACTGAAAAGAGAAGCAATGACTGAGTGCTTCTGGTCATGGTTTTTAAAGTCAGAGACCTGTGCTTTTTAGAAGTGCTGTTACATTACTACTGGTCACCAGTACCTGGTTGTCATATCTTCCATACCTGCAAATGACTATATTTTCTAGTGCTCTTTAGGTAAAGCTATTTGATTAACCCAAGCCAACAGGTTGTGATGAAAATGGCAGATGACACTTATGGAAAAAAATATAAAACCGCAAATATAAGCTATCCATGCTCCCTCTTTTCCTTCAGGGGTGAATCATGTGTTAGGAATAAAATGTTCTTTTAAAGAATTTATATTTGGGGGGCTGTATGTTACCTCAGTACAAGCTTAATCTCTACTACCTTATATAAAAAAATTATACTGGAAGTATGATCCTTTTGTTAATAAAATCAAAAATAGGTAGCATTGATGTAGCATCCTTGTTAAATGAGTAACATTTTCATGAAGCCTATGTTTTCTTATACACAAAATGATGCTAAAATTATTATTTAAATCATAGTATTTTGAGTGCCTAAATATGCCATGCAAAGTATTTAGCACGGTTACTGACATTATAAGCATTCTATTAAATTTAACTATATTTGATATATAGTAAGCGCAACTACTTCATATATTTTAGTTTTGCTAAAGTTCAGTGCCTGGGAAATTAGATGATGGGGTTTGAATAAAGGAACAATAAAATGAGTATTGTAGAGTATAAGACAAAGACTAAAAAGTACCTACAAACTACTATAAACAGAACCCGGGATATAGATATATTTGGAAACCTATTCATTGTGAGTTTGTTATCTGAATTTGCTTCTTACATTGAGTGGAAGAGGGTCAAGTCAAGAATATGTCCTATAAATCAGGGCCATAGATGATCTAATTTGGTCAACATGGAGACAAGTAAAAATGTTTAAATAGTAGGAGGCAGAGGGATTAGTTGACACAAAGTCTTTCTTGGGATCTCTGGATCAAGATAAATAAAATACAAACACAATTCCCAAAAGACAAGAGTACCAACACAAATGAAAGACAGATACAAGATTCAGGAAATAGCTAGAATCCAGGGCTGAATGAAAAGGTATCCATGGAAAATCAAAGAGGACCCATGTTTAATCTTCCCTAGCAAGGAAAACTGAGATGAATAGAAAATTTATAATAACTATCTCTGAAAATAATTTACAATGAGATGAATTTATATTAGCTTACAACAATAGCAAAATAGCCAAGTTTTACAAGAAAACAGGAAAAAAGCCAACATTCTTCAAATTAAAAGAGGGAAGAGAACAAGTAAGGAGTGGAAAGAGACTGATTAATGATAAGTGTTACAAAAGACCAGATTATTAACATTTCCAAAAGATGGAGAAGGATAAGACAGAATAGAGCTTGTTACAAATTTGAAACTGTTATGAAATTTAAAAAATAAATGAGTGTGTCTTGAAGTGCATGAGAAATTAGGAAACAGATCAATTAAATGATCTATCACACCTAGATGAGGGCTTCCTAGGTTGTGCTAGTGATAAAGAACCTGCCTGCCAATGCAGGAGACATGAGACATGGGGTTGATCCCTGGGTCGGGAAGATCCCCTTGAGGAGGGCATGGCAACCCACTCCAGTATTCTTGCCTGGAGAATCCGATGGAGAGAGGAGCCTGGCAGGCAGAGTCGGACACATCTGAAGTGAATTAGCACACATTCACATCACACTTAGATGAAACAACACTCTGAAGTCACCAAAACAGACTATCACATAGGATGTAAAATATGTTCTAGATCTAACATAGCCTCTTAATATCTGCTGAAATTTCATTTGTACAACCCATCTCTATCTTACCTGATGTAATAAAACTAGTCATTCACTTGGCCTGTTTCCTCATATTCTGCCCTGCTCCAAACTACCTTCCACATGTTGACTATAGATTCCTTTATTAAAGTTAACTTCTGATTCAAGTTCAAGATAATGGACTGGGAACACATATATTTATATTTAAATCCTAGTAACACTGTGTTAAATATTAGCAAAATATTTTCAATTCCATATTAAAAAAGAATAAAGAGATTCAGGACACATAATATTTTTTAAAAATTAAGAACTGAAAACACAGTATACTGGTCAGCTCATTAGAGAAAAATAATCAATAAAATATGTGTGTGTGTATATATATATATATACACACACACATATATATGTATGTGTATGTATATAAATACATACAGAGAGATTTACTATAAGGAATTGGCTCATGTGATTAGGATTTGGAGTGTGGGCTGGTAAGTTTTAGGCATAGGAAAGCTAAAGATGCAGCTCCGGTCTGAAGAATGACAAGCTGGAGACCTAGGAAAGCTAATGGTTCAGATGGAATCCGAAAGCAGTCAGCCACAGAATTCCCTCTTGCTTGCAGAAGCTTGACATTTTCCTCTAACCAGGCCTGTCCACAATATTGGAGAAGGAAATGGCAACCCACTCCAGTATTCTTGCCTGGAGAATCCCATGGACAGAGGAGCCTGATGAGCCACAATCCATAGGGTCACAAAGAGTCAGACACGACTGAAGTGACATCAACAATATGGAGAGCAAACTGCTTAATCAGGGTTCATCAATTTAAATGCTTTTCCCATCCAAAAAATTTTCAGGTTGACACATAAAATTAACTATCACCCTTTGGCCACTTCATGTGAAGTGTTGGCTCAGTGGAAAAGACTCTGATGCTGGGAGGGATTGGGGGCAGGAGGAAAAGGGGACTACAGAGGATGAGATGGCTGGATGACATCACCAACTCGATGCATGTGAGCCTGAGTGAACTCCAGGAGTTGGTGATAGACAGGGAGGTCTGGCGTGCTACAACTCATAGGGTCACAAAGAGTCGGACACTACTGAGCAACTGAACTGAACTGATAATAAAAACAATTACAATAAATATAAGTAAGTACATTGTTAGATGAATCAAAGAAGAGAATCCCACAATCCATTCATCATGGTAAGCTTTACAATTTCTGAAGAAACTCAAAATATGTACCTAAAAGAATGATTAATAGGTGAACATCAGAAAAACCTGTATGTACAAAGTGTATGAGGGAATGGTCATGTTGCTATTATGTGTACCAGTTCAGTTCAGTCGCTCAGTCGTGTCCGACTCTTTGAGACCTCATGGACTGCAGCTTGCCAGACTTCCCTGTCCAGCACCAACTCCCGAAGTTTACCCTAACTCATGTTCATTGGGTCAGCAATGCCATGCAACCATCTCATCCTCTGTGATCCTCTTCTCCCACCTTCAATATTTCGCAGCATCAGGGACTTTTCAAATGAGTCAGTTCTTCAAATCAGGTAGCCAAAGTATTGGAGTTTCAGCTTCAACATCAGTCCTTCCAATGAACACTCAAGACTGATCTTTAGGATGGACTGGTTGGATCTCCTTGCAGTCCAAGGGACTCTCAAGAGTCTTCTCCAACACGACAGTTCAAAAGCATCAATTCTTTGACATTCATCTTTCTTTATAGTCCAAATCTCACATCCATACATGACTACTAGAAAAACCATAGCCTCGACTAGATGGACCTTTGTTGACAATGTAAAGTCTCTGCTTTTTAATATGCTGTCTAGGTTGGTCATAACTCTCCTTCCAAGGAGTAAGCATCTTTTAATTTCATGGCTGCAGTCACCATCTGCCGTGACTTTGGAGCACAAAAAAATAAAGTCTGACACTGTTTCCCCATCTATTTCCCATGAAGTGATGGAACCGAATGCCGCGATCTTTGTTTTCTGAATGTTGAGCTTTAAGCCAACTTTTTCACTCTCCTCTTTTACTTTCATCAAGATGCTCTTTAGTTCTTCTTCACTTTCTGCCATAAGGGTGGTGTCATCTGCATATCTGAGGTTATTGATATTTCTCCCGGCAATCTTGATTCAAGCTTGTGCTTCTTCCAGCCCAGCATTTTTCATGATGTACTTGGTGTATAAGTTAAATAAGCAGGGTGACAATATACAGCCTTGACATAGTCCTTTTCCTATTTGGAACCAGTCTGTTGTTCCATGTCCAGTTCTAACTGTTGCCTCCTGACCTGCATATAGGTTTTTCAAGAGGCAAGTTAAGTGGTCTGGTATTCCCATCTCTTTCAGAATTTTCCACAGTTTATTGTGACCCACACAGTCAAAGGCTTGGCATAGTCAATAAAACAGAAATAGATGTTTTTCTGGAACTCTCTTGGTTTTTTGATGATCTAGTGGATGTTAGCAATTTGACCTCTGATTCCTCTGCCTTTTCTAAATCCAGCTTGAACATCTGGAAGTTCACAGTTCACATATTGTTGAAGCCTGGCTTGGAGAATTTTGAGCATTACTTTATTAGTGTGTGAAAGGAGTGCAATTGTGCGGTAGTTTGAGCATTCTTTGGCATTGCCTTTCATTGGGATTGGAATGAAAACTGACCTTTTCCAGTTCTGTGGCCACTGCTGAGTTTTCCAAATCTGCTGGCACATAGAGTGCAGCACTTTCACAGCATCGTCTTTCAGGCTTTGAAATAGCTCAACTGTATTCCATCACCTACACTAGCTTTGTTTGTCATGGTGCTTCCTATGGCCCAGTTGACTTTGCATTACAGGATGTCTTGCTCTAGGTGAGTGATCACACCATCATGATTATCTGGGTCATGAGTATCTTTTTGGGACAGTTCTTCTGTGTATCCTCGCCACCTCTTCTTAATATCTTCTGCTTTTGTTAGGTTCATACCATTTCTGTCCTTTATTGAGCTCATCTTTGTAAGAAATGTTCCCTTGGTATCTCTAATTTTCTTGAATATATCTCTAGTCTTTCCCATTCTATTGTTTTCCTCTATTTCTTTGCATTGATGACTGAGGAAGGCTTTTTTATCTCTCCTTGCTAGTCTTTGGAACTCTGTATTCAAATGGGTATATCTTTCCTTTTCTCCTTTGCTTTTCACTTCTCATCTTTTCACAGCTATTTGTAAGGCCTCCTCAGACAGCTATTTTGCATTTCTTTTTCTTGGGGATGATCTTGATCCCTGTCTCCTGTATGATGTCACAAACCTCTGTCCATAGTTCATCAGAAGCTCTGTCTATCATATCTAGTCCCTTAAAGCTATTTCTCATGTCTACTGTATAGTTGTTAGGGATTTGATTTAGGTCATACCTGAATGGTCTAGTGGTTTTCCCTATTTTCTTGAATTTCATCCTGAATTTGGCAATAAGGAATTCATGATGTGAGCCACAGTCAGCTCCCAGTCTTGTTATTGCTGACTGTATAAAACTTCTCCATCTTTGGTTTCAAAGAATATAATCAATCCGATTTTGCTGTTGTGTATAATATGCTATTATCTCTGCTATTATGTGTATAGCAGAGACTAAATCACCATGAGTTCTTGATCATAAAAGCAATATTTATCTCAGGTTCATCTATGACCTAGGCAACATCAAATACAAAGCTTCAATACAAAGTTTGAATAAAAAATAGAGAGGAAAATAGAAATATTTAATATCTTTAATGAAAAAACAACTTTGATTAGGGTCTCTTGTATTCAATTACACCAAAACTTAGAAGTCTAATGAAATATTATGCAAGGTCTACAGTGTTCAAAACTGAATTAACTTACATCTTCAGAGAGATTCTTTCTGGTAATATATTTCTTCTTGTGATTCTATAGAATAAGTTATATAGTCAAAGACTAATAACATTTTCTAGCCTCAAACCCAGGGATATTCAGTGAATGCCATTACTTGGGTTATTTAGACTCAGTAAGTTGCATTTTAGTGCTTAAAATAATGCTGATCTCACTACTACAATGTGCTTCCCATTCCCATAAGTTCTTACCCTGATAGAATTATACCACAGGGAGACTCGTAATTGTCTCTTTAATGTAATTACCATAAGAACTGCCTTCCTTGGGACACTGAGAGGATAGTTTCAGAACATGTTGGCCTCAATGTAAAAGGTCTGTGTAGTTCATTACTTTGATACGCTTCACTATATATTTTGACTCAGGACTAAAACTATACTGAGGTCAGTAGAAGATGGCTAAAATTTACTGGACAAGCATCAGCAAAAAAAATATCCAATTTAAGATATTAGCATCAATTAAATTTGTATGCAAGACAATGCATTAAATGAGACCAAAAAAAGTTAAAATGATGAATAATACAACCCACACTGAGAATTGAAATGCCACTGATTCCTAAAAACTAAATTACTATTATAAAATATAGGAAATATTAGGACAGATTCCACAGGAACATAATGGAAATTAAGAAAACAAAACAAAACTAACTTGCCTCTATTAGTTTGTTAGACAACATATATTAAAGAAAGGATATTCTATTTAAATAATAATGTAGGTTCGAAAAATATTGAATTTTATGTCATGTAAAATAAATTTCCCTATCAAATCCTCATGAAACATTTTAAGATTTTGGATACATATTACTTTGCAAGGGAAATCTCAATTTCAAAAAATAAAATAATACAGGTCATGTACTTTGAACATTATAAACAGTAATGCAGTAAAATATGAAAGGAGAAAAATAATATAAAACAAAAATACTAACCAAGCTATTAAAAATCAAAAATAATGTTGGTACCAAAAATGAAAATTACTACCAAAATTTCTAAGTATATAAAATATGTTTTAATATAAAGATTACGTAGCTAAACTTACCAACATTTAAATTTTTTCCTAAGAGAAAAAGTCAGTTTTAGTTTATTTAGAGGCTACATGAGAGAATAAAATTGAATTAATCATCTACTTTAAGATTTAGACATAATATTAGAAGGAAAAAACTGGTTTGAGAGGTAGAGAATGAGTATAATAATAAAAATACAAAAGACAATCCTATATAAAAAGAATATATCCTAAGAAAAATAAGTGACGTGGAGAAGCCACACAAAACACTGAAATAATAAAAATCAAAACATATGCAGAGTAAATTCAAACAGCCAAAGTACTGGAGTTTCAGCTTCAGCATCAGTCCTTCCAATGAACACCCAGGACTGATCTCCTTTAGGATGGACTGGTTGGATCTCCTTGCAGTCCAAGGGACTCTCAAGAGTCTTCTCCAACACCATAGTTCAAAAGCAATTCTTCAGCGCTCAGTTTCTTCACAGCCCAACTTTCCCATCCATACATGACCACAGGAAACACCATTATAGCCTTGACTAGATGGACCTTTGTTGGCAAAGCAATGTCTCTGCTTTTGAATATGCTATCTAGGTTGGTCATAACTTTTCTTCCAAGGAGTAAGCGTCTTTTCAGTTCATGGCTGCAGTCACTATCTGCAGTGATTTTGGAGCAATATCAAACATTTCAAACTCTGATTAAAGAGATTTGCAGGGCTTGTCACATTTGTTTCTAAGAGTGTTTCTATGAGAAGCTGCAAGATTTTTTCAAGTTGTACTGAGGAAAATAATAAACAGTGTAACTTTTTAAGATTATAAAAAAATTGACATTTAATTTGTAAATTAGTTAATTGAGCATTAGCACCAAATTTGTGAAAGATGGAAGAGTGAAAATTGCCAATTTAATTTAACTGGAAATTGTCCATGCAAAAACTGAAAGTACTAGCTTATTAAATTCATAAGTGTGTACAAATCTGTACGTTGCATGTAAATGAGGTTTCTCTCTGGGTTACAGTCTCATCTCAAGACTTGACTGGGCTAAGATCTTTTTGATGATCACATGGTATTGGCAGAATTTATTTCTTTGGACTGCTTTTTTTTTCCCCTTTGGTATCAGTTTTCCCCTGGCTATCAGCTAGAGATCACATCCAGTTCCTTGCTATTTAAGTCTCTAAAATGAATACTGCACATAACAATTGATTTTATCAAAGCAGGGAAGGGAAAGGGTCTTCTAATGTGGTAGAAATTACAATCTTATGAAGCATAACCTTGAAAATGTCATTCCACTATCTGAAATATTCTGTCCATTAAGACCAAGCTGTAGCTCCCACCCACACTAAAGGAGAGAGAATTACAAAATAATGTAAATGTCAGAAAATGGAAGGGGCATTTTATCACTTCCCAAGAGCTATAAAACAATATCTAAACAACGTTTATGGGCTAAAATGCTAAATATTTAAAAGTATGAATTCTCCCCAAAATATCAATATTTTAGACTTAATGACAAAATTTACTAAAGTTATCTGAAAAATAAGCATGTAAAAAGAATCAGAACATGGTGAAGAAAAGAGCAAATAACACAGTAATAAAGGATTTGCCAGTTACTAAAATATTATTTTTAAAAATGTTTGTCACTAGAGAAAAATGAAGACTATAAACAGTCCCATATATGCACTGGGTTTTTGATTAAGAGGACATTTTAATACCAACATAAATTCCAAGTGGCTAAAAAATCTATACTGAAAATATGAGGGAAATATAAGCTATTAGAAAATCTGGTTAAATAATTTTATACATTTGTATTATAGAAGGTCTTTCTATGCTTGACCTACAACCAGAAAATCATAATTAGATTATATAAATTATAATTATTTATAATTATATCTATTTAATTATATAATTAAAATTAGATTATATAAATTTTTTATAAACTTATTCTATAAAAAATTTTATAAAAAATACCAGTATCAAAGACAAATCTAATAAACAGAGGAAAAGTTTGCAAAACATGTAGTAAATGATGGACTCATTTCCTCAAATAACAATGACTTTATTTAAAAATATCAAAACAAGGAACAAACGACTTGAGAGAAAAGATTGCTTAAATGTTTGAAAAGATTCTAAAATTCAAACATAAAGACATGCAAACTAACCAAGCACAAAAAGAAACCCAGCTAAATTTGAATAAACCATTAAAATAAGCTGACACCCACTATATGTAAAGAAATCCAAAAGGAAAAATCTTACCTTATTCAAACTATACAATTTGCTATTCCTAACTTATAATTAGATATGTCCACTGTGTCACATTTATCACCTCGGAGGGTCCTGAAAGTGCCCAGGGAGCTATCGGTTCAGTTAAGTTACTCAGTTGTGTCTGACTCTTTGTGATCCCATGGACTGCAGCACGGCAGACCTCCCTGCCCAGCACCAACTCCCAGAGTTTAGTCAAACTCATGTCCTATGAGTTGGTGATGCCATCGAGTCATCTCATCCGCTGTCGTCCCCTTTTCCTCCTGTCCCCAATCCCTCCCAGCATCAGGCTCTTTTCAAATGAGTCAGTTCTTCCCATCAGGTGGCCAAAGTATTGGAGTTTCAGCTTCAGCATCAGTCCTTCCAATTATCAACCAGGACTGATCTCCTTTAGGACGGGCTGGTTGAATCTCCTTGCAGTCCAAGGGACTCTCAAGAGTCTTCTCCAACACTATCCTTCAAAACCAGCAATTCTGTGGCACTCAGCTTTCTTTATAGTCCAACTTTCACATCCATACATGACTATTGGAAAAACCATAGCCTTGATTAGACAGACCTTTGTTGGCAATGTAAAGTCTCTGCTTTTTAATATGCTGTCTAGGTTGGTTATAACCTTTCTTCCAAGGAATAAGTGTCTTTTAATTTCATGGCTGCAGTCACCATCTGCAGTGATTTTGGAGCACAAAAAAATAAAGTCTGACACTGTTTCTACTGTTTCCCCACCTATTTCCCATGAAGTGATGGGACTGGATGCCACGATCTTTGTTTTCTGAATGTTGAGCTTTAAGGCAACTTTTTCACTCTCCTCTTTCACTTTCATCAAGATGCTCTTTAGTTCTTCTTCACTTTCTGCCATAAGGGTGCTGTCACCTGGATACCTGAGGTTATTGATATTTCTCCCAGCAATCTTGATTCCAGCTTGTGCTTTATCCAGCCCAGCATTTCTCATGATGTACTCTGCATATAATTTAAATAATCAGGGTGACAATATACAGCCTTGACATACTCTTTTTCCTATTTGGAACCAGTCTGTTGTTCCATGTCCAGTTCTAACTGTTGCTTCCTGACCTGCATACAGATTTTTCAAGAGACAGGTCAGGCAGTCTGGTATTCCCATCTCTTTCAGAATTTTCCAGGGTATTGTGATCCACACAGTCAAAGGCTTTGTAGTCAATAAAGCAAAAATAGATGTTTTTCTGGAACTCTCTCACTTTTTTGATGATCTAGTGAATGTTGGCAATTTGATTTCTGGTTCCTCTGCCTTTTCTAAAACAGATGTAAAAGCTTATAATTGGCAATTAGATCAAATCAATAAAAGGCAAGTTCACCAAATCCTTACATTTGGAATACTCTCAAAGGCAGAAGTAAACGAATTCTTAAAGGAAAAGCTTGCTTCAGTTTAGTTCAGTCGCATTGTCGTGTCCGACTCTTTGCGACCCAATGGGTTGCAGCATGCCAAGCTTTCCTGTCCATTACCAACTCCCAGAGTTTGGTCAAACTCATGTTCATCAAGTCAGTGATGCCATCCAAACATCTCATCCTCTGTCGGTCCTTCTCCTATTGCCTTCAATTTTTCCCAGCATCAGGGTCTTTTCCAATGAGTCAGTTCTTTGCATTGTTGGTCAAAGTATTGGAGTTTCAGCTTCAGCATCAGGACTGATTTCCTTTAGGACTGACTGGTTTGACTGCTTTGCAGTCCAAAGGACTCTCAAGAATCTTCTCCAACACCACAGTTCAAAAGCATCAATTCTTTGGTGCTCAGCTTTCGTTATAGTCCAACTCTCTCATCCGTACATGACAACTGAAAAAAATCATAGCTTTTACTAGACAGACCTTTGTCAGGAAAGTAATGTCTTTGCTTTTTAATATGTTTTCTAGATTAGTCATAGCTATTCTTCCAAGGAGCAAGCATCTTTTAATTTCATGGCTGCAGTCACCATCTGCAATGATTTGGGAGTACAAAAAAATAAATAAATAAAATCTGTCACTGTTTTCACTTTTTTCCCATCTATTTCCCATGAAGTGATGGGACCAAATTCCATGGTCTTAGTTTGCTGAATGTTGAATTTTAAGTCAACTTTTTCACTCTTCTTTTTCACTTTCATGAAGAGGCTATTTCTTCTCCACTTTCTACCATAAGGGTGGTGTCATCTGCGTATCTTAGGTTATTGATATTTCTGCTGGTAGTCTTGATTCCATCTTGTGCTTCATCCAGCCTGGGATTTTGTGTTATATACTTGCATATAAGTTAAATAAGTAGGGTAACAATATACAGCCTTGATGTACTCCTTTCCCAATTTGGATCCAGTCTGCTGTTCCATGTCCGGTTCTTCTTGAACTGCATACAGATTTCTCAGGAGACAGGTAAGGTGGTCTGGTATTCCCCTCTCTTTAATAATTTTACAGTTTGCTGTGATCCACACTGTCAGAGGTTTTGCCATAGTGAATTAAGAGCTTGCCTGCTTCTGCTGCTCCTGCTGCTAAGTCACTTCAGTTGTGTCAGACTCTGAGACCCCATAAGATGGCAGCTCACCAGTCTCCCCATCCCTGGGGTTTTCCAGGCAAGAACACTGGAGTGGGTTGCCATTTCCTTCTCCAATGTATGAAAATGAAAAGTGAAAGTGAAGTCACTCAGTTGTGTCCTACTCTTAGCGACCCCATGGACTGCAGCCCACCAGACTCCTCCGTCCATGGGATTTTCCAGGCAAGAGTACTGGAGTGGGGCGCCATTGCCTTCTCCAAAGAGCTTGCCTAACACCACTCAAGTAATTGAATTGATATATAATAATTAAAATAATGTATTTTAATAATTAATTAAATTTGGTAGATTTTAAGCAGTGGATTAAAATAGTTAATGAAATTTGGTAGATTTTAAGCAGTTGCAAAAGGGCATGTTAAGTATATGTTTGTTTGTTTGTTTTTCCTATAATTTTCATGCTCTGACATTTAGGGCCTTGCTGACCCTGGAGGAACTGTCTCTTTGAAGGTGAGCTACATTTAAGGTCTAGAGAATTGCTTATATTTCAATGCAACTGTCTCAGTTTCATTCCACTTTCTCCTTCCCTCATTCTGTCCAAAAATCTGTTGTTCTATACATGAGGGTATCTATTTCTGCCCTGCAAATAGGTTCATCAATACTATTTTTCTTAGAATACATATATATGTGCTAATATACTATATTTGTTTTTCTCTTTCACAGTCAGTCAGTCAGTCAGTTCAGTCACTCAGTCCTGTCTGACTCTGTGACCCCAAAGACCGCAGCGCGCCAGGCCTCCCTGTCCATCACCAACTCCCAGAGCCTACTCAAACTCATTTCCATCAAGTCAGTGATGCCATCCAACCATCTCATCCTCTGTTGTCCCCTTCTCTTCCTGCCTTCAATCTTTCCCAGCATCAGAGTCTTTTCAAATGAGACAGCTCTTCGCATCAGGTGGCCAAAGTATTGGAGTTTCAGCTTCAACATCAGTCCTTCCAGTGAACACCCAGGACTGATGTCCTTTAGGATGGACTGGTTGGATCTCCTTGCAATCCAAGGGACACTTTCACAGTACCATGCATAAAATATACAGCTATTGGGAAGTTGCTATACAACACTGGTGCTCAGCCTGGTGCTCTGTGACAACCTAGAGGAATGGGAAGGAGGGAGGGAGTCAGAGGGAGGCTCAAGAGGGAGAGGATATATGTATACTTATGGCTGATTCATGCTGTTGTAAGGCAGAAACTGGCACAACTTTGTAAAGCAATTGTACTCCAATTAAAAACAACAACAACTTGCTTGTGACTGACTTTCATCTGCTAACCAACCATTACAGAACCTTCACCCTAAGGACTAAGTCTACAGGACTCACACTCAGGGCCACTATTATTCTGCTCTGTTCACCCCAGGGCAGGAACCAGACAACTAAGAATACTAGTCAATCCTAAATCTATTTACTCTTTCCTGCTCCTTCATTTCAGTAGAAACCACAACAAAGACTGCTGCCCAACTTTTTCCCCTGACCTCTCTGTCTCCTGACTGACCTTGACGCTTCTCCATGCGGACTCCCAGGATGTGGGGTTCCCATTTTCCTTGGAATCTATGAGTTTAGCAACTCTCTTCTCAATGGTAGTTATCATGTGATACACTGGGCTTGCTATACCCAAATATATAAAACCTGTATTTCAAAGCAAAGTGCTTCAGCAACAGACAGCCAGGGTAGAAAGCAGATCTCTGGGATTGGAATAAGATTTACATAGATAAAACTTCTACCTGAAGTCAAGGATTAAACTAAGAAAGGTGTGAAAGTGTGAATAAGAGAGCTCTTCAGGGCTAAGTGTCATATTTCCCTTTTAAAAATGTTTGAAAACAAATAAAATGGAATAAGGATATTTCATAAACTCAGGATAATGTTGAAAGTTCATAAATAGAATTGTTAAAGAAAAGACAATTGCTATAGTTTGAAATTAATGTAATTAAGATTCACATGACAAAATATTTAATAAGACTGCACCAGTGCAGATTCTAATAAGATTATACCAGTGAAGTGACTGTGAAGCAGTACTTTTAATTCTTATTAATGTAATCTCTCAATATATATTGAGTGCCATCTCTTCCTTTATACCATTCTGAAAACTAAGGATTTAAAACCTAAAAACTATAATTCCTATTGTAAGGTTCCAGAATCTAGTGACAGTAACAAATAAAGAATGTAAACATAAAAAGTATGATAAAAGACCACAGAAGCATAGGAAAAAAAAAAAAATATATATATATATGAAAACTCCTCAGCCATAATAAAGAACAAAATTTTGCAATTTACAACATATGGGTGCTAAGTGAAGTAAGTCAGACAGAGAAAAACGCACACTGTATGACAGCACATATATATGGAATCTAAAAAGTACAACAAACTATATGTAAGAAAATGAAGCAGACTCACAGATATACAGAACAAGCTGGTGGTTACCAGTGGCAGGGGTGGAGGGACACAGGGGTGGGAATTGGGAGGTACAGACTACTGGATATAAAGTAGGCTCAAGGGTGTATTGTGCAATATGGGGAATATAATCAATATTTTGTAATAACTGCAAGGAAACAGTAACCTTTTAAATTGTATAATCTTTTTTAATTTAAAAAAGAAAAAATAAATCAGAGATACCAATTAAAATGTGATATTTTAAAATTTGTAGATGAAATATTGTTAGTGACCAGAGCCCACTGCTATACACAAAAATTCTGATCCGTCTCTTATGGCAAGGGGTCCAAACCAAGGACTGTAAATATATAATATCTGCTTGAGTTTCAGAAATTTGTGATACAAGTTTATTTAGACTGACACTAAAATGCAAGTTAATACCAAAATTCCCTCTGTGACTAACAAATTATTATTTTCAAAAGGACAATCCCTGATTCAGAGAAACTATGATGTAATGCAAACAATGACAACTGACCAATCCCAAGACAGAGATATTTTAGATTTAAATACATCATCATATGACCATATTGGAATAAAAATACAAGATTAATGGTGGATGGATATATGAAATTTAAAGGATTATGGTGTGTGGGAGGGGTTAGTCAACAAAAACAATCTAAATGGGAAAAAAAATTCACTATAAGAATACAGAGAACATGATAGTTCACAGAAGAAAAGGATATAAATAATGGAAACAAATAGGTGGTTCCTATAGGACTGCTGCTGCTGCTCAGTCGCTTCAGTCGTGTCCGACTCTATGCGACCCCATAGACGGCAGCCCACCAGGCTTCCCCGTCCCTGGGATTCTCCAGGCAACAACACTGGAGTGGGTTGCCACTTCCTTCTCCATAGGACACCAGGGTATTATCTCCAGAGTGAATCAGCTTCTGTTAGTCATATTTAAATTCTAGGAGGAGAAAACTGCATTGGCCCAACTTGGGTCAAGGGCTTCTACGGTGGCTTCCATAAAGAATTGCCAATGAAGCAGATGCAGGCTCAATCTCTGGGTTGGGAAGATCCCCTAGAGAAGGAAATGGCAACCCACCCTGGCCTGGGAGATCCCATGAACAGAGGAGACTGGTGGGCTACAGTCTATCGGGTCACAGAAGAGCTGAATATGACTTAGCAACTGAATAACAACAAACTAGGACCAAATGCTCACTCTTCACTCAAATGAAGGTGAATGTGGTAGTCTGTGTTCAAAACTTAAAAACCTGAAGGAGCATTAAAAAATGGAATTTGGTCAACTCAATTCTCTCTTTGATCTTTTAAATGATGGCTGCACTGCATTTTTGCTTGTCCAGAGCCTCCTGATGAAGGTGAAAGAGGAGACTGAAAAAGCTGGCTTAAAACTCAACACTCAAACACTAAAATCATGACATCTGGTCCCATCACTTCATGGCAAATAGATGGAGAAACAATGGTAACAGTGACAGACTCTTTTCTTGGGCTCCAAAATCACTGTGACTGGTGATCCAGCCACGAAATTAAAAGACACTTTCTCCTTGGAAGAAAAGCTATGACAAAACTAGACAGCATATTAAAAAGCAGAGACATTACTTTGCTGGCAAAGATCTGTCTAGTCAAAGCTTGGGTTTTTCCACTAGTCATGTATGGATGTGAGAGTTGGACAATACAACAGGCTGAGTGCCTAAAGCCTGATACCTTCCAACTTTGGTGCTGGACAAGACTTTTGAGAGTCCCTTGGATGACAAGGAGATCAAACCAGTCAATCCTAAAGGAAATTCACCTTGAATATTCATTGGAAGGACTGATGCTGAAGCTGGAGCTTCAATACTTTGGCCACCTGATGCTGGGAAAAATTGAAGGCAGGAAGAGAAGGGGACAACAGAGGATGAGATGACTGGATGACATCATCAACTCAATATACATGAGTTTGAGCAAGCTCCAGGAGATGGTGAAGGATGAGGAAGCCTGGCATGCTTCAGTCCATGGGGTTGTAAACAGTCAGACACAACTGAGCAACTGAACAACTATTCTTTGAGACTGGGACTATATATAAGATCTTTTTCAGAGGGACATCATGTCTGACAGAAAACACAATTTTCTACAGGGAGTAGATAATTCCCCCAAAGAAAAATGAAACTATTGTTACTTAAAGAGGGTACTGATGGAAAAACCTGAAAAAGTGATGGAAATTCAGTAAGTATCACTACCTTGACAAGAGATAATCAGGGTACTTATTTCAATTAAAACATTATTTGCAGCCTGCTTCTTCCACATGAGAGAAGATGCTAACCCATACAAGCTTAACATCCACAAACTGACTTATTCCCCATAAGTGCCCTCTAACCTATTTAGGAAGATTTTCTGTGTTCAACCACCTAGCAAACTTGTATCTGGATTAAATCAATGTACAAAATCTCTCCTGGGTGTCTCCTTCCTAATAATGATCGAAATTTGGATACTGAAATCTTATCACTTCTGGCTGTCAACTGAGCCAATGTCAAAATATATGAATGACAATACATAAAGCTTCAAAGAGAAAATACAAATTTATGGATTATGAAAATCATAATCTGAGTTTCTAAAGATTTCCTCCCTCAGTACATAGTCCAGCCAGTTTGGTAGTACTCTATCCTGACTGGCCCTTTAGTCAAGTTGAACACATTTTTTTTCAGACTTTAAAATGTAATTGTTACCTTACTTTTTAGGAGGCATTCCCTAAAAATGTGTATTACTCAAAATTTTAAACAGAATTATGATGCCTTAGAAAGCATCACTATGAACAAAGCTAGTGGAGGTGAAGGAATTCCAGTTGAGCTATTTCAAATCCTGAAAGATGATGCTGTGATAGTATTGCATTCAATACACCAACAAATTTGGAAAGCTCAGCAGTGGCCACAGGACTGGAAAATGTCAGTTTTCATTCCAATCCCAAAGAAAGGCAATGCCAAAGAATGCTGAAGTGAAAAGTGATAGAGAAGTGAAGTTGCTCAGTAGTGTCCAACTCTTTTCAACCCCGTGGACTGTAGGCTACCAGGCTCCTCCATCCATGGGACTCTCCAGGCAAGAATACTGGAGTGGGTTACCATTTCCTTCTCTAGAACAATGCTCAAACTACTGCACAATTGCACTCATCTCACACACTAATAAAGTAATGTTCAATATTCTCCAAGCCAGGCTTCAGCAATATGTAAACCATGAACTCCCAGAGGTTCAAGCTGGTTTTAGAAAAGGCAGAGGAACCAGAGATCAAACTGCCAAAATCTGTCAAGGAAAAAGCAACAGAGTTCCAGAAAAAAACATCTATGTCTGCTTTATTGACTATGCCAAAGACTTTGACTGTGTGGATCACAATAAACTGTGGAAAATTCTGAAAAAGATGGGAATAACAGATCACCTGACCTGCCTCTTGAGAAACCTGTATGCAGGTCAGGAAGCAACAGTTAGAACTGGACGTGGAACAGACTGGTTGCAAATAGGAAAAGGAGTATGTCAAGGCTGTATATTGTTACCCTGCTTATTTAAATTATATGCAGAGTACATCATGAGAAACGCTGAGCTGGAAGAAGCACAAGCTGGAACCAAGATTGCCGGGAGATATATCAATAACCTCAGATAAGCAGATGACACCACCCTTATGGCAGAAAGAGGAACTAAAAAGCCTCTTGATGAAAATGAAAGAGAGTGAAAAAGTTGGTTTAAAGCTCAACATTCAGAAAACTAATATCATAGCATCTGGTCCCATCACTTCATGGCAAATATATGGGGAAACAGTGGAAACAGTGTCAAACTTTATTTTGGGGGGGCTCCAAAATCACTGTAGATGGTGATTGCAGCCACGAAATTAAAAGACACTTAGTCCTTGGAAGGAAAGTTATGGCCAACCTAGATAGCATATTAAAAAGCAGAGACATTACTTTGCCAACAAAGATCTATCTAGTCAAGACTACGGTTTTTCCAGTGGTCATGTATGGATGTGAGAGTTGGACTGTAAAGAAAGCTGAGCACTGAAGAATTGATACTTTTGAACTATGGTGTTGGAGAAGACTCTTGAGAGTCCCTTGGACTGGAAGGAGATCCAACCAGTCCATTCTGAAGGAGATCAGTCCTGGGTGTTCATTGGAAGGACCGATGCTGAAGCTGAAACTCCAATACTTTGGCCACCTGATGGGAAGAGTTGACTCGTTGGAAGAGACCCTGATGCTGGGAGGGATTGGGGGCAGGAGGAAAAGGGGATGACAGAAGATGAGATGGCTGAATGGCATTACCGGCTCGATGGATGTGAATTTGAGTGAACTCCGGGAGTTGGTGATGGAGAGGGAGGCCTCGTGTGCTGCAATTCATGGGGTTGCAAAGAGTTGGACACGACTGAGCGATTGAACTGAACTGAACTGATGATGATGCTTAAATGCCTTCTAATATAAATATGTTAGCCTTACTGGGTATTTTAGAGGAGCTGGACATGACTTAGCAGCTAAACAACCACCAACAACTGGGTTTCTTACTATATTTTAACCTTAGAATTGTTTACAGGAAATAATCCAAATAATTTAGCCCCTTATTTGCATTTCAGAAATCATCAAAAAAGGTAAACTTTTTGACAAAGTAGGACGTGATATTATCTTTCAAATTCCACAGGTTTATTTACTGATAGGGGCGATAATAGGGATAGATCATAAGAAAATGATATGTTGCTGCTGCTGCTAAGTCGCTTCAGTCGTGTCCGACTCTGTGCAACCCCATAGACAGCAGCCCATCAAGCTCCACCATCCCTGGGACTCTCCAGGCAAGAACACTGGAGTGGGTTGCCATTTCCTTCTCCAATGCATGAAAGTGAAAAGTGAAAGTGAAGTCGCTCAGTCGTGTCGACTCTTAGCGACCCCATGGACTGCAGACTACCAGGCTCTTCCGTCCATGGGATTTTCCAGGGAAGAGTATTGGAGTGTTGTGCCATTGCCTTCTCCGAGAAAATGATATATATGGTGCCAATTACTTAAAGATGCTTTTATACCACAAATTGCGATAAAATGAGGAGATGCATTTAATGGGCCAGTAATTTAACCTCCATGGTTTTCTCAAGTCCAATTTCCCTAATAGTTGTATCTCATGTTCAAGCAGAAGTTAGGGAAATATTTTTCTTTTAGTTAATGAAGACTTCCTCAAAACTGTGTCAGACAACATGAGTTGTGATCACTACTTTGGACTTTTGCTAGATCTATAAAAATTCTAGTCCAGAAACCACAATATTCTTATGAGAAAACAATATTTTAATCATCTGTATGCTGGTCAACCTAAGGCTATGAATAAAAGGTCCAGCTGGCAGCACTGTAAGTAAAATTCCGTGTTTTTTTTTTTTTCATTTTTTGTAAGAATTAAGAAGAAAAAATGTACACTTCACCAACAACTGTTTCCTTTGAGTCTTGGAAAAACAATTTTAAGGACTATGAATGCTAATCTAATTGCTTATCCAATTTCTTAAAAATTTATGCACTCATGAAATGTTGAAAAGCACAGGGGAACCAATCAGTCAGGTGTGGACTTAAATCTTCCACCCTTTACTAGCTGTGTGATAGTACATTTTCAGTATTTCATTTTATATAAAAGTGAACAAATAAACTATCAAAAAATTCAATGAAATACATAAGCAAAGCACTATTCACAACTCTTGATGCACAGTAAGTCTTTGAAAGTATAGCTATTAACACCAAAATATTAATTGTAGATACTATAGCAAGAACAAAAGAATCCACATGAATTAAATTATATTTCTAATAATTCCAAACTAAAGCAAAACCAAATTTTGAGGATTTCATTTTTTTTCTCACTTTTAAAAATGCTATAGCTTAAGACTGAAAACACTAACACAGACTTGGAGGTAAGTATTAAAGTTCATATAAAGGTGAGACTTCAAATCACACATATCCTGTTTGGGGGATGGTAAAGAAAAGAGTCATAATTCACCAGTAATTAATCCTGTTACCACAACTATACAATATAGAACAAAAAGTTTCTGTGAGTCCAGCAGTCTCTGTGCTTTCATCTTGTAAATGAATCTGTGAATAAGCTTTTCCCTTCTGCCTGTTCTAATGGCACTGTTGTCAGATTTTCCTTAACTGCTTTTGATTAGGAAGCTTGCAGATTTTATGTAAATTGCATTAGAAAATCCTATGTGATTTATATCTTATGGCATTTAATACATTATAATAATTTTCCATGGTGGAGGATGGGGAATTTCACTGTCTAGATTTCCAAGTAATACAAAAACTTGAAAAATTTAGGTTTACTTACAGTTTCCAAGATTCCCAGTGAGATGACCAAGAGAACAAAAATAATGGGTGAATTTGGGATTGATCTCTAAAATAGTTTAAAATTCAAATTCTGTGTGACTACCTAGAAATTCTGCTATCTATAGTACACATATAAATAGAGTGAAAGGAAGTCTAACTTCATTTACATCTCTCTTTAGTATACATACAAAGTAACACAGTAAGCTAATATGTTAATAACACTTAACATTCTCTAACTCAGAGGAAGAGAGAATGAAGATAGAGTTGAGGACATCAAGAGGGCACACGTTTTTAGAGGCTGTTTCTTGAAATTCTGACAGCCACACCCTATCAAAATGTGCCCCTTCTATTTGATTTCTTTTTGTAATTAAATTTAAAATAGGTTTTATCTTTTCATCATTCTATCATCATTATTACATATCAGCCATTTGGAAATTATTCTATTCGTGCACATTTTAGTTGAGACAGAATACCTTTCTTTACTTCCTTATTTCTGGAGACCAAGAACTATAAACATTCAATTGACATTTGATGACATTTGATGTCCCTCATCCCCACCTTGGCAAAAAGAGGAAATCCTTGAAAGGTTAAAACACTCATATTTAACTTAAACTTGGAATTACAAAACCACATGACAACTTCATGTATCACTTTGGAGAGTCTCAAATCTATTTCACCAACTTTACACTGACTCATTTTATTTTAAATGCCAGAAAAGGGTAGATAACTGCATTTTAAATGTCCAGAGTGACTCTTCTACCAGCTTTAAATCATTGGCTATTGCTAACCCACAGAGTTCACAACACACACACAGTCCACTTGGTGGGCAGACTAATAAGTATGTCCCCAGGGTTTGCATTATCAACAGCTCCTATTGAGTTCAACTCTGTGGGATTCTCAAAGTAATGTGCTATTTAAATGGATTTGTCTCTGTGTATTTCCATCCAGGATCTTTCTTAGAAGTAACTTCACTTTAAGTTTTAAGTTAAAATGACAATTACAATCTTCTCAATTAGCTAATCAAAATGGGAATGAAGCACATGCAAAATCAATTACTTAAAGGATGGCATTATAGATGCTATAATGTAAGACTCAGGAAATAAATTCATAAAATTTAGCCTAATGATTCTAAACATAGAATTTTAATTAAAAACATTTATTTTACTGATGAATCCTCAAATGATGATTTTTTTAGCCAATGATTAGTTTCTGGGTACCACAGCAATATATTGATTTCATTAACTGCTATAAACTAATAGATCAGTACTAACAGCAGTATAACTATAGAACTATGTATAAAATTCAGCATGTAACTATGAGCTTAATTTTCTATATGTTTTAACAGGCACTGGTGGCATTTAAACAGCAATCTACCAAACAAGTAAAAATGTGGCATTGGAAAATGCACCAAATCAAAATGAAAATGAGAATATCCAGTAATTCCTGATAGTATTATTTTATTTTATAATTTAGCATAAGAAAGCATGATTTTAAACATGGCTTGAAGAATGAAAGTGCTAATTTTGGAAATCAGGAGGAAATTCTTCACTATATGCACTAATAACTATTTGTTCCGTATTGATAGTATTTTTAAAATATATATATGTTATCTTATTAAAGATTTTTAATGTCATCAAAAGAAGCAGAAAGGATATTATAAAACCACAGAGATAACTTGAAACAACCAATTTTAAGAACAAGCTTAAAACAGGAAAGAAATATTAAAATATTCTAAGTTATTTTTCTCTGCTCTCCAATTCTAAGATCTATATTAAAAAAGAGTCTACTAAGGCCACCATCACCCTAATACTAAAACCTGACAAAGATATCACAAAAAAAGAAAACTACAGGCCAATATCACTGATGAACATAGATGCAAAAATCCTTAACAAAATTCTAGCAATCAGAATCCAACAACACATTAAAAAGATCATACACCATGACCAAGTGGGCTTTATCCCAGGGATGCAAGGATTCTTCAATATCCACAAATCAATCAATGTAATACACCACATTGACAAATTGAAAAATAAAAACCATATGATTATCTCAATAGATGCTTTTATTAATAGAAAGCTTTTAACAAAATATAACATCCATTTATGATAAAAAAAAAAAAAACTCTAGAAAGCAGGAATAGAAGAAACATACCTCAATATAATAAAGGCTATATATGACAAACCCACAGCAAACATTATCCTCAATGGTGAAAAATTGAAAGCATCTCCCCTAAAGTCAGGAACAAGACAAGGGTGCCCACTTTCACCATTACTATTCAACATAGTTCTGGAAGTTTTGGGCACAGCAATCAGAGCAGAAAAAGAAATAAAAGGAATCCAAATCAGAAAAAAAAAGAAGTAAAACTCTCACTGTTTGCAGATGACATGATCCTCTACTTAGAAAACCCGAAAGACTCCACCAGAAAATTGCTAGAGCTAATCAATGAATATAATAAAGTTGCAGGATATAAAATCAATGCACAGAAATCCCTTGCATTCCTATACACTAATAAAGAGAAAGTAGAAAAAGAAATTAAGGAAACAATGCCATTCACCATTGCAACAAAAAGAATAAAATACTTAGGAATATATCTACCTAAAGAAACTAAAGACCTATATATAGAAAACTATAAAACACTGGTGAAAGAAATCAAAGAGGACACTAATAGATGGAGAAATATACCATGTTCATGGATCAGAAGAATCAACATAGTGAAAATGAATATACTACCCAAAGCAATTTATAGATGCAATGCAATCCCTATCAAGCTACCAACGGTATTTTTCACAGAGCTAGAACAAATAATTTCACAATTTGTATGAAAATGCAAAAAACCTCGAATAGCCAAAGCAATCTTGAGAAAGAAGAATGGAACTGGAGGAATCAACCTGCCTGACTTCAGGCTCTACTATGAAGCCACAGTCATCAAGACCAGCATGGTACTGGCATAAAGACAGACATATAGATCAATGGAACAAAATAGAAAGCCCAGAGATAAATCCACACACATATGGACACCTTATCTTTGACAAAGGAGGCAAGAATATACAATGGAGTAAAGACAATGTCTTTAACAAATGATGCTGGGAAAATTGGTCAAACAGTTGTAAAAGAGTGAAACTAGAACACTTTCTAACACCATACACAAAAATAAACTCAAAATGGATTAAAGATCTAAACGTAAGACCAGAAACTATAAAACTCCTAGAAGAGAACATAGGCAAAACACTCTCTGACATACATCACAGCAGGATCCTCTATGACCCACCTCCCAGAATATTGGAAATAAAAGCAAAAATAAACAAATGGGATCTAATTAAACTTAAAAACTTCTGCACAACAAAGGAAACTATAAGCAAGGTGAAAAGACAGCCTTCTGAATGGAAGAAAATAATATCAAATGAAGCAACTGACAAACAACTAATCTCAAAAATATACAAGCAACTCCTATAGCTCAATTCCAGGAAAATAAATGACCCAATCAAAAAAATGGGCCAAAGAGCTAAATAGATATTTCCCCAAAGAAGACATACAGATGGCTAACAAACACATGAAAAGATGCTCAACATCACTCATTATCAGAGAAATGCAAGTCAAAACCACAATGAGGTACTATTTCACGCCAGTCAGAATGGCTATGATCCAAATGTCTATAAGCAATAGATGCTGGAGAGGGTGTGGAGAAAAGGGAACCCTCTTACACTGTGGGTGGGAAAGCAAACTAGTATAGCCACTATGGAGAACAGTGTGGAGATTCCTTAAAAAACTGGAAATATAACTGCCTTATGACCCAGGAATTCCGCTCTGGGCATACACACTGAGGAGACCAGAATAGAAAGAGACATGTGTACCCCAATGTTCATCGTAGCATTGTTTATAATAGCCAGGGCATGGAAGCAACCTTGATGTCCGTAAGCAGATGAATGGATAAGAAAGTTGTGTTACATATATACAATGGAGTATTACTCAGCCATTAAAAAGAATACATTTGAATCAGTTCTAATGAGGTGGATGAAACTGGAACCTATTATACACAGTGAAGTAAGCCAGAAAGAAAACCACCAATACAGTATACTAATGCATATATATGGAATTTAGAAAGATGGTAATGATAACCCTGTATGCAAGATAGCAAAAGAGACACAGATGTATAGAACAGTCTTTTGGACTCTGTGGGAGAGGGAGAGGGTGGGATTATTTTGGAGAATAGCATTGAAACATGTATAATATCATATATGATATGAGTTGCCAGTCTAGGTTCAATGCATGATACAGGATGCTTGGGGCTGGTGCACTGAGACAACCCAGAGGGATGGTATGGGGAGGGAGGAGTGAGGGGGTTTCAGGATGGGGAACACATGTATACCTGTGGTGGATACATGTAGATGTATGTCAAAACAAATACAATATTGTAAAGTAATTAACCTCCAATTCAAATAAATAAATTTATGTTTAAAATAAATAAACAAATAAATAAATAAATATTGGATAACCACAAAATTAAATGGAGGATTTTACGGGTTATTTTTAGAAGAGTCAAGAATACAGGGCATATGAACTTTCTTTAAAAAAAAAAAAAGAGCCCCATATTTTATAATGCCTAACAATAGACTTGAGGTACAATGTATTAGCAAATCAATTGCACTGTGAGCAAAAATATCCCTAGAAAATTTGGAAGAACATAGAGTATTGGAAGGATTATTGAACTTGGAATCAAATGACTAGATCCCACTCCAAATTTTGACATGAAAGGTATTATATATTTAAAGCTACCCACAATTTTGATAAATATTAATAAAGTAATTGTATCACAAGAAAATTAGAGATATTTTTAAAGCTTTAGAGAATAGTTTAAAATTTCTACAGAGTTTTCATATATCCCTCCTCTAGATTTCTCTAATATTTCCATTTTATATAACAAAGTGTAACTGTTAGAACCAGAAGATGAACACTGGTATAATACTATGAACTAAACTAAAGACATTATTCACGTTTCATCAGTTTTTCTACTAACATTTTCTTTTCACTCCAAGATCAGATCCAGGATCCCACATTGCACTTAGGTACTTCTCCTTAGTTTTAGTCTGTACACCACTTAGAGTTTGTATTTCATTACCTAGACACTTTCAAAGAATATTGATAACACTGTGTCTAATGTAAGTGAATTTGGTTGAGTGTGAGACTTCTTCACTACCATGTATTTTCTTGTCAAAAATATCACAGGGCTAATGTTGAGTTCTTAACATGCCACTTCACAAGGCTCAAATTTCTGTTATGTTACTACTGGTGATGTTGATCCTCCTATTTCTTCCACTCTACACATATTGTTTTTCTTTTTTGGTTAATATATATATTTTAAAAGTGGTACCTATATATTAATGAATTCACAATTATTTCAGCTTTCTGGGTAAAAATCAAGGTCTACTGTATTTATTTTGCTGTTGAAATTGTTAATAGCTACTTCGGTTTGGCACCTGTGTTTTTCAATAAGCCTGCATCTTTTTATTGAGAATGTATTTTCTGACACTGATGGAAGGATAAACCAGAAACTAAAGTGTTTGGTTTCCTATCGGAGGTGGATAGGAACAAAATGGAAAAGAGCAAATATCGATAATATGATAGCAGAGATGAGGAGGAAGTGATATTTCTCTTTATCTTTTGTGTAGTTCAAACTTTAGAGCCATAGCCATATTTCATATACAATTAACATACTCCCCAAATAAATTAGCAATTAAAATCAATTAGGATGTGGGAAAATTAAAAATGAAATACAAATACTAACAAATGGACAACTATTATTTATATGCTGTTCAGTACAAAGGAAAAGTATATTTTAACTAACTTCAGAAAACAATATCTTGCCTGAATACTGTTGAATAAATATGTTTCAAGCAGGAATGTGGGAATATAGGTAGCAATTCTTAAATTGATTTTCATATATACTGCAGTTATTCAAATATCTTGTAGCATATAAGAACCAGGTTTCTCACTGCTAAAGAAGTAATTCACAAGTAAAGAAAGTAGGCAGCTACATTTAACTCAGTGATATTGGATATGAATTCAACTTTAATACAAATTTATACATATGTATGTGTATATATATATATATATATATATATATATATATATATATATATGATGATTAATTTTGGAGCAGGAAATGGCAATTCACTACAGTGTTCTTGCCTGGAGAATCCCAGGGATGGAGGAGCCTGGTGGGCCATCTACGGGGTTGCACAGAGTTGGACATGACTGAAGTCACTTAGCATCAGCAGAAGCATGATGAATTTATATCACTCATAACATGCATTGTATGTATACAGTTGACCCTTTAACAACATGAGCTTGAAATGCATAGGTCCACTTAAATTCAGATTTCTCTCAATAAATGCTATGTTACTACAAGATCTATCATTGATTGAATACATGGATGGGGAGCTGTGAATTCAGAAGGCCAACTATAATTTATTCTAGGATTTTTGACTGCATGAGGGTTAGCACCCCAATCCCTGTGTTCAAAGGTCAATTGCGGAGATATATTTATATCCACACAAAATAAATAGATATCTAAATTTGGACATGTTTATTTGTGTGATAGCACCCATGTAATAACAAGCACACCCAGAGTCCAGCTCCTGGATTCTAAATGCCATTCTCCATTTAGATACATTTAGAATTTACCAAATACTCCTTGTGGATTCTAGAGTTGTAGCAGGAGGAATAACGTTAAGGTATTTTAGTAATGTAGGTTAAAAATACTCCATTATCATCAGGATAAGAGCATTTGTACATTAAACAAATGTTTTGCTACAATATAGGAAGATATCTCCTCAATATCAGTGAGTTAGACAAGAGGTTTTTCTAATCACACTAAAGGAAGGAAAACACTTGATCATATCAAGTCAAACCAACTAAGGAGCCCTCAACTCTGCAAGCCAAAGATTCCAAAACTGATATGTAATGTGTTTAAGTTATGCTTATATTTGCTCTTTTAATAATTTACATATTTTCCTATCTTACCCCTCTAATAAAGCAATAATAGGGTTTTATTTTTGATTAGGACTCCAAAATACATTTTTCCTATGTATTTAATTCTTGCAAAAATATTCATGAAATATGCATAATAACCAATATCTAGATTCTAAAATGAAGAATAGTGAGATACAAACCACTCTTCACAGGTATAGTCCAGAAGTGGATATATGAAAACTACACAGATAGTTATAATACAGGGTATAATCTATTAGTGCTGCAAAACAATACAAAAGCTGTGTTCTGGAAAATTGATATAAGTTGATAAATAATTAGAGAAAAGTAGTATTTGAAGAGGATCATGAAAGATAAGCTTTAAACAGTGTGTGATAATACTAGGCTAAGGAAATCTAGTATGTCAAAATAATGTTTAAAAATGTGAATTTTTCAGTGTGTTCTGAACTCAGTACAATCAGTTAGCTATGCCATATAAACGTTGCAACATTTTTAAAACTCACTGTGTTAAAACCACTGTTATTTATTCAGAGTAGGTCTAGACTAGGAAAACATAGGAGCAATTATTTCTGCCTCCAGAGTTTGTATCTTTCTCCTGCACCCAAGAGCCAGTCTGGGCATGATATTCCTATAGTTGTGAAAGAGATATAAGAGAGAAATTCTCAGCTTCTGTCATATCTGCTGAAGTCCAATTAGCCAAAGCAAGTTACATAGCCAAATCCAAAATCAAAGAATAGTGATTACTACTTAGTCTATGTCAGTAGTAGGCAGAGTAAATATTAAAAAGAAAATATATATATATATATATATATATATACACACATAGTACAAAAATCACATCATACTGGTTTTCTTTCAGTAAATATCCTCCCTGAAATTCTACTGAAATTTTACGGCTTTTTCTTTTTTGAATATGCTTCTAAATTAAGAAACACATAATAAATTATATTTTTGTACCAGTTATCACAGTCCACTACCTTGATTTCATATTTTTAAGAGTTTATTTGAGCAAAAAGTCTACTACCTTGACTTTTAATATATTACCTGCTCATTAGAGTTTATCTTATTTGCAGTAACTCAAGGTAGTATATCAAGTGCTCACTTCCACACCACATAGACTAAAATTAGAATACAAATTAGCATGGTCCCTGAACAAGGATAACATGCAAATTCATGAAGCATTTTGTTTTTCTGAAACAGTAAGTAAAGTATAGATATCTCAGGCACAGTGTAATAAATATACACAGTAGTACATACTATAGTCAAACAGTCTGATAAATATTGCTTCAATGGAAATCATGGAGAAGGAAATGGTAACCTACTCCAGCATTCTTGCCTAGAGAATCCCATGGACAGAGGAGCCTGGTAAGCTGCCGTCTGTGGGGTCGCGCAGAGTCGGACACGACTGAAGCGACTTAGCAGCAGCAATGGAAATCATATTACAATATATAAATAAGTCTAAGTAGTATGTTATATACCTTACATTTTACAAAATGTATCATGTCAAATCTAACAATTTTTTAAAGACAGGGTAGTGGTTTCACATTCCATTGCACTTTTTATTTTGAAATGTCTCCTGTAGAACTGAAACTGAACAATGACTAGTAGGAGAAACTGATTTAAATGATTCCTTTTAGTTAGAAAATATCTTGATAGCTGAATATGGTTCTAAATAACATTTTTACTCTCAGTTTTTAGAGAGTACTGTAACTTCAATTAAAAATATACCAGAAAAAGACTGCTTTTTGATATAATGGTAACCAGTTGGGCAGAAAAATGTAGTTCAATCTTAGCATATCTAACACTTTGAAACGTTTGACAAGGTGCATCTTCTAAGAACTTCTATATCCCAAAGCCAGTGTTTATGTGAAGGATTACAAATTTATGTCTAGTTATTGATATTAAGAGAATCTTCATGTTCAATTGATAGTGACTTTTAGCTTTTCTAATTTAAACATAATACCCTGTATACTCTCAGGTAATTTCCAGGGAGAATACTAGTAGGTTTATAAATGTGGTATACTAAAATACATTACACAGATTCGCAGGTTCATTTTTCCATTGTTGCCATCACTTGTTCCACAGAGAGCTCAAATGCTCATGTAAGGTACTTAAACTTTTAAGATCTATAAGGCTGAGGTTTCTCATACAAATCATAAGAAAATTAAATTATCTGTCTGCCAATATATATAAATGATAGAAATCAATCTCTCTATACAAATTTATTATGTTTTCAAATAAGTCCAGAATGAATTTTTTTAAGTTGACTTTATTTGCCACACATTTTTTATATGTATGGCCAATAAAACAAACTATAACTTACTATATTAAAGCAAGCAAGATATATATGTCTCTCTGTATATATATATACATACTGCAACAACAGCTAGTAAGAATCTGAGAACTTTGAAAGTACTCAGATCAGCTTATATTTGTATGTGTATTCTTTGGAATTAGTAAATATTAAGTCTGTAGTAGATATATGTCAGTAATAGGTATTGTGAATGTGAGTATTTATCTCCTGTCTACATTTCAGGGGTGCTGGAAGTTTTTCTCATATGATGTGAGATTGTACTATATTCATTTCAAAAGATCATATGAATTTTTTTTGGCAAAACTATAGAAAAATCACCTTAAAATAAGACTCTCCTTCACTATATATCTTTGCTCAGAATAAATGAAATGCACCAACAAAAATGAACAAGTCACAAATTAGCTTTCGATTTACATGCAAATTCCATCAACTTTCCTATGACAATCATGCCTCATTCCTCATTCCATAAAGTCAGTAGCCCAGAATAGAATATCTATGACAATGTATCTGTGTACTTCTATGAATTCACAAAGGGTTTTTTAAATGATTTAGACCACTGGATGTTATGACCATACTTTAGAATATAATGAATAAAATATAGTACATAACACACTGTTTCTTGTTGAAAATGAAGTATTTTTTACTCCTTAAATTTAACCATTAAAAAGTCATACATGGAAATTTTTTTTACATTGTTTTCAGAAAAATATCTTAATTTTCATCTTTGGGATTGTTCTGAGTATCTCTCCTTTTCCACTGGCTTTGCATACTTTATTAATAATTTTGAGGGCATATATTTGTCTTCTTAACCTATAATTGGAAGAAAAGCTATAACCAGCCAAGACAGCATATTAAAAAGCAGAGACATTACTCTGCCAACAAAGGTCCATCTAGTTAAAGCTATGGTTTTTCCAGTAGTCATGTATGGATGTGAGAGTTGGACTATAAACAAAGCTGAGCGCCGAAGAATTGATGCTTTTGAACTGTGGTGTTGGAGAAGACTCTTGAGAGTCCCTTGGACTGCAAGGAGATCCAACCAGTCCATTCTAAAGGAAATCACTCCTGAATGTGCATTGGAAGGACTGATGTTGAAGCTGAAACTGCAATACTTTGGCCACCTAATGAAAATAACTGACTCAGTGGAAAAGACCCTGATGCTGGGAAAGATTGAAGGCTGGAGGAGAAGGGGACGACAGAGGATGAGATGCTTGGATGGCATCTCCGACTCAGTAGACATAAGTTTGCATAAGCTCTGGGAGCTGGTGATGGACAGGGAGCCCTAGTGTGCTGCAGTCCATGGGGTCAGAAAGAGTAGGACACAACTGAGTGACTGAACTGAACTGAAATGTTAATTTATCTCTGAAGTGTTTTTAGTCCATCAGTATAAATTTCAATCAGAATACGGCAGTTATCTTTCCTTTCTTTCCCTTTTTAAAGAAGAGAAAAGCTGAAAAACCTTACCATGGAGTTCCTGCTCTATAAATAAAAAAAGGCCAAGCTATGTGCTCACGTTAAGGATATATATGCTGATGAACAAACGTCTGTCAACAGATTTCCCAAAGCCCTGAAAATTTATCATTTGTTTCTACTTTTGACTTAGTCTCTCACTTTAATAAAAATAAACCTGTTATTTCAAGCTAAATATTTAAAACATGTTTTGAAATACAACAGCTTATTTTAAAAAAAAGAAAGAAAGAAAGAAATTCACACAGAGTAAATGGCCAGCATATAAGGTAAAAACAGTAGATTTTTTGAGCCATAAAAGTAATTTTATCTAAAAACAGCTCTTATGGAAATGTCCAGTACCCAGGCTAAGCAAAATACATGTATTCTTCTTGTTACCTAAACTTTATTTTCCTTGTTACCAAACTTTTTCCTCAGTATGTATTCAAATTAGCTCTAACATCATTGCTATGATTCCTGACTATAAAGAAAATTAAGTGCTATGTAGCCAGATTTGAGAAAATCTTTTCTTGCCAATTCTTCAACAATAGTAACTAATATATTAACTCTTATGAGTATGGAATTTGTTGTATTTCACCAAAAGCATAGTCTGTCTTATGAATATGTCTTTTTTCCTCTTTTGTGTTATTCTAACTTTTAGAAGAACATCTGGGTTTTCTCCTCAACCCTAATCTCAAATTCTCTTAAAAGCTTCAAGGATGGGTGAATGCTGTCATGGTTACTTACATCCTGAAGTGGTGACAGTGGAGGGAGAGCCGACCTGACTTCCTCTTCATTGCAATCACCACATAACAAACACTGCTGAATTTCCCATAGCGTGCAAGGGAAATCAAAGTGAAATATTTCTTCTTAATTCATTTATGTCCCACAGAGTTGGAAATCTAATGTCACTTCAGTTTACGAAATGCCTTTGTTGTGTGTGAGTCAATAGTTCCATAGTTAATAGCACTCACATTCAGTAGACTCTGGCTTCTCGTGTGTGTCCCTGGTAAGGAACTTTGAGAACAAAGAACCAAAGAATTTTCTCTCTTTACAGAATTTAGGCCTAATTTATACTAGCACTGCACCTGAACTTTGAGGTTTCTGTTGTAGGAGGATGAAGCAATCTCTTTTTGCATGTGATTAAAGGAAAAATCATCTCCACATATCTCTCAGCTCTCCTTTCCCATTGTGCCTCTCAGATACTTTTTGTTGTTCATGTTCTTAAGGCAAAGTAAAAATATTACATATTAAGCCATGTTAATCATGGAATGCACAAAAAGTCATTTTTTCAATTAATATCGCAAGTTATTCAATTCACATCTACCTTGAACTGATAAACTTAAGCACTTAATCTAACTTATGGAATTATTTCAGTAAGCAAGACAAACCTAGTCTTTGTTCTCATGAGGGTAGGTCCACTAAAAAAGATAAAGAAAAAGCAACTCAATTAACAAACAAAATACAGTTATAAATATATAATTGAATATATAGAGAAATCAACAAGGTGAATGAGAAGGATATGGTCAATGAGTAAGGCAAAGGGATAAGCATCACAGAGATAAGAACCAATGTATCAAAACTTCTTGATGTGTGACAGAGCTTAGAAAATTTTGGGACTAGAAAGAGGGCTATTTGGTGGAAGGTGGAATTATTCTCAAATTGGAGAGAGTCTCTAATGCATGTACAGGTTAACCTATATGAGTATTCATATCTAAAGCAGACCTTTTGTGAACAAGATATACCATCATCCCTCTGATTCTGTGGGGGAGATTGGTTCCAAGACTCCCCAAGGATATAAATATTCACTTAGGCTCATGTCCCTTATATAAAGCGGACTATACAGTTGGCTGTCTGTATCCATGGATCAATCTGTGGTTTAATAAATCTGTGGTGGCAGAGATCCATGGAAACAGAGGGCCAACAGTAACTGGTTCTTCTTTTTAAAGTCAGTTTGCCAAAATGTATCTTTTAATTATATTTGCACCATTCATATTTAAAGTGATTATTAATATATTGATGTCTACTATGTTCGCCACTATTTCTGCCTTCTTTTGGTGTAAAGTGAGCATTTTAAATGATTCCTTCATATGTCCTTTTGGAATACCAATTTATTATCAATTTTTTAATACATGCCCTAGAGTTCACTATGTAACTACTCTAAATCAAGCTACAAATAACACTGTCACTTCACCTGAATTGAAGGAACTTAATAATAAATAACAAATTCTTCTTGCCCATGTATTGACATTGCTGTCATTCAATTCACTTGAACAAATGCTATTACAATCCAATGCATTTTTACAATGATTTCTTTAGCTAAGCAGTTATCTTTTAAATCAATTAAGAAAATAAAGTATCTTATTTTACCTGGATTTATTTCTTCTCTGGCCTTCTTTCTTTATACAGATACAAGTATCTAATCTACAACATGTTTTTTTGCATAAAATATATAAGCTCTTGACTTCACAGAACTGAAATCTTTCTCATGTATTTATAATTAATGATATTATGAAAAAATATATGATATCACAAAATTATTGACTAGCCTAATTCTACACATTATGCATATTTGATTTGTAAGCACAAGTATATCAAATCAATATCACTTCATATGCATATTCAATAAATATTTTTAATTTTATTTAAATGGTATAGTTGTTATAGAGGGCTTCCCTGTTGGCTCAGATGGTAAAGAATCTGCCTGCAATGCAGGAGATTTAAGAGATGGGGGTTCAATCCTTGGGTCAGGAGATCCCCTGGAGAAGGAAACAGCAACCCACTCCAGTATTTTTGCCTGGAGAATTCTATGGACAAGGGAGCATTTTCTGAGCTTTTCAGTTCAGCAACAAATCCACATCTGCCTCAGTCTCTTGCCTTTAGTACCTATGTGCTATTCCCTTACCTGTAGCTTCCTTTCATCATCGTATTCACCGCTTGCAAGAAAATTAATATAACTCAAGTGAAAGTGCCAAACTGGCAGAGGAATGTCCATCAAAGCTATTCATCTACTTTTTAAATTAATTTTCACATCAATTTAACAGGCCCTTAAGCTTCTGCCGTCTGCAACATAATACTTTCTCTAGTTTTAGATGATGAGGTGTATATTTTTATTTTATTACATTTTGACCTGCAGGCCTACTTCCAGCACAGAAAGAGCAAATAACCTCTGAGATAGGTCTGGTACTTTATGACTTTGGCAAAATCAGAAACCACTTGGAACAGTGGATGGACAGATTCACAACTAAGTACTCAAGTGCCATTCATGGAAAATAAAAATAGGCCTTGTTATATTATGCTTAGAAAATTTTTGGCCTTCAGAAGGATTGTTTCCCTTCCAACGTTATTTGAAAATGAACAGAGAGATTCAGAAAATAAATGTTAGCAAAACAGTGAAAAAAGTCGCTTTACAGGAAATAGCTTGTCCTAAAAGAAAGAACCACATCAAACTCAGCAAAAGACCAAACCCCACCTTCCCATTTGCTCCTGTGATTCCATCTGCAAAAGGCAGACATGTGGGGATTTTGAGGTGATGGTGAGGAAAACAGATTTATGAGGCCAAGTCTTTTCAATAACTTGATCAAATGCTGTATTCAGAGATGAAAAATTATATTAAATTCTTACTAGAAAAATCACAGTATACTTATTAAAGAGAGAATTAAAACAATCAAGTAGGATTCTAGATATATTTTATCAGGGTAACATAATCCATAATTATTAACTGGGAGACATTATGAATGAAATAAAAAAGTACAACCAAAAGTGACTGTAGGCATGAATGGCCCTGCTGCCTGGGTTTAAAAGTCGCAAATTCCCCATGACTCCAGCACATTCATTTTACATGAAAATAAACTTTTATGAACCTTTTATATATCTTCCAGAATTACAAGAAAATTTTTACTCTAATTACACTTAAAAAAATTACACTTTCATTTTAAAAATACCACTTTACATTTTTATGTTCCCCGTCATCCCTTAGTTTCGTGAAATTCTAACCATTTGTCTTAATCTCATAAATTATACTTCATAGGACTGAAAAACAGGAAATTGAAGGGTAATTGAAATCAGTCTCTTTTAGTTTCTAAGGGTTTATTTCCTAAATGTAAAATATTTAATTGGTCACAAGGCTGGAGGGTTTTAATTCAGAATTTATAAAGAAAAAGGAAAGAAAAATAGATATTACTTAGGAATGAGTAATTAGATTTCTGGGTGAAACCTACCAGGAATAAAGGTTCCAAATTCCTGAATTCAAACTTGAAGACACCAAGAACGAAAAAAGGGGAAATAATTTGTTTTGTTGTCACAATCAATAACTTATGACTTATAACAAATTCCCATGTGCTAATTCCCAATTCAGTGTTCCTACTGTTATAAAACTGTAGTGCATTTTTTACCCTCTTTGGCTTTTGTTCTTTCTGCCTTTAATTACCTACTCGTCAACTGAGGTACAAGTCATTGAACACAATGTATTGACCACTATTTCCCCTGATCATTTTGCATGCATGTATTTAAAATCACTCACCTGAAAATTATGAACTGTAACATTTTGTCCACATCATGAAATGGAACTTGTTAAAGTTTTCCAATTTTTTTCCCCTAAAATCCTACTCTCCCCCATATAAGAATATGATTTAGCTCACTGAACCAGCAACTTTTCATAAGTTACACTTCTACTGTCTGTATTCTGTTAAGATTTCTCAGAGTTCCCTAAATTTGTGTACTGGAACATTCAACACAGGCTAGAGCACACTTATGATGGACAGCTGGGATGGAGATCTTGGGAGGCACTGAATTGTTCTGAAATTAAATTAGGCAATCTCTTGGAAATTGAGTCCATGATATATTAAAGAAAAATGGTTTTGAAATGTCACTGCCCTCCAAGTACTCTCTATGCCAAAATCTAGCTTGGTGATGATTTTAGCATGCAAGTAATAAACTTCTTGAAAATAAAGTTTGCATTTTAAAATGCTGACATTTTCATTATCTAAAAAAGAAAAAATTCTCAAGCATCTAAAAAGAGACAAGATGTGTGTGTGTGTGTATTTTCTTTTGTTTTTCCAAAAGTAGGAAACTTGAATGATTATTTTCATATGATACAGTAATTTGACACTCTTTGAAAGATGCTATTAGATACAAAAAAGGAAATCAAGGTATTAAGAGCACACTTATATGCATTAAATTTCAACAATGATAATTGCTGGAACCGTATCTTTTTACTTAGCCTTTGAGCTACCTGTCACCCCCACACACAAACTCCAGATGTCTTTTCACTCCTTTCTTCTTATCATGCCTTTTACAAAGAAATGAACCAGCTAGATTTGTGTGTACCATTCGAAAGTCTTCCTATATCTAATTGGTTTCCCCAGACAAAGTTGCAAGAGTTTTAAACGACAGAATTGCTGCATAGATACCAGCACAAAGCAATGAATTATTTTTAGATCCCTTACTCTATTCTCTATTATATCATAGTCTATCCATAATAGTAAAGTCTCACAAAGTGAGATGTCCATTATTGCAAATTTCAAATTGCACGCTACCGGAGCTTCTGTTTCCTAAAATACTATGTAATCTAGCCTAGGCAATCGTTTATGTTTTCCCAGACTATTTTGCTTTTCAATCTGGCTTGTTACCAAGTAAGAGAGCAAAGCACAACTGAAGCATGACTACCTATTTTACTGATCAAACTGTTCCTTGAATTTTCCTGCAGCAGCCAGCTTAAATCAGTGGCTTAAAAAATCTGGCATGTAAACAACAGATCACAGTCCAATGGAAGAGAGACTGTTACTGCAGAGGAGGAAAGAGGCTGAAAGGTTTTGAGAAAACATTTGATTCAGCAAAGGAACTGAACCTGAAAATAGTTAAGGGATCCTAGGCTTGCTGCATATTTGAATACCATAGCAAGCATACTAGAAGAGCACCAACAGTGGATAAGAAAGATAATCTTCATTTCTTCTTTATCATCCATTGACAGAAATTCTGTTTGGCTGATAGGGTCAAAAAATAGATGCAGGAAGTCACTTATTAGTGAGATATAAAATCAAAAACATAGTGACTTGTAATAAGTAGCTAAAATATGGGCATTTTTGCTGTAATATTAACTCTGATGCATATAATAATTTTTATAATTTGGGAGAATCTGCTTTATATTCAGTACAAGACACAGTACTTCAGATGATTATTGAGTAACAGTATAATTACTATAAGAAACCACAATGCAATATTGCTTAATAAGTTCAGAAGAGTATACAGCAAATAAAGACTAGAGAATGGAAACTAGATTTCATTGTTACCCATTTTTATTTTCAGTGATTCTTACAAAACCGTGTTTTCTTCTTTATTTTTGTGAGAATTCAGGACTTTGTTTGCATATGAGTGTCATTTCTTTTTTTTTTGTTATGTTTTGTTTTTAACATCTTTATTAAAATGTAATTGATACAGAGTAAACGGCACATATTAAAAATGTACAATATTCATTTGACATAAGTGTACATCCTCAAAGCCACAACTGAGATAATGAATATCTATTATTCTCAAACGTTTCTCCATGTCCTTCTTTAATTCTTGTCTCCTGACCTCCTCTCCCAGACAACCATCAATCTGCTTTCTGCCACTAAAGATTCGTTTGTATTTTCTAGAATTTTTATCATACAGCATATAGTCTGGCTTCTTTCACTCAACATGATATATTTCACTGGATTAATATACCACAATTTGTTTATCCAATCCCTGTTGAAGGACATCTGTGTCATGTTCAGTCTTTGGCTATTAGAAATACAACTGCTATGAACATTCATATTCAAGTCTTTGTGCGGATGTATGCTTTTCATTTCTCTTGGGAAATACCTCGTACGGCAACCGTTGGGTCAGATAGTAGGTGCATTTTTACTTATTTAAAAACTGCAAGATCGTTTTCCAAAGTGGTTGCACCATTTTACAGTCCTGAATATTGTATGAAATTTCCACGTGCTCTACTTTTCCGTCATTGCTTGATATTGTCAATCTTTTTATTTTTTTTTATTTTTTATTTTATTTTTTATTTTTTTTTTAAATTTTAAAATCTTTAATTCTTACATGCGTTCCCAAACATGAACCCCCCTCCCACCTCCCTCCCCACAACATCTCTCTGGGTCATCCCCATGCACCAGCCCCAAGCAAGCTGCACCCTACGTCAGTGAAACTAGATCACTTTCTATCACCGTACACAAAAATAAACTCAAAATGGATTAAAGATCTAAATGTAAGATCAGAAACTATAAAACTCCTAGAGGAGAACATAGGCAAAACACTCTCAGACATAAATCACAGCAGGATCCTCTATGATCCACCTCCCAGAATTCTGGAAATAAAAGCAAAAATAAACAAATGGGATCTAATTAAAATTAAAAGCTTCTGTGCAACAAAGGAAAATATAAGCAAGGTGAAAAGACAGCCTTCTGAATGGGAGAAAATAATAGCAAATGAAACAACTGACAAACAACTAATCTCAAAAATATACAAGCAACTTCTGCAGCTCAATTCCAGAAAAATAAACGACCCAATCAAAAAATGGGCCAAAGAACTAAATAGACATTTCTCCAAAGAAGACATACGGATGGCTAACAAACACATGAAAAGATGCTCAACATCACTCATTATTAGAGAAATGCAAATCAAAACCACAATGAGGTACCACTTCACACCAGTCAGAATGGCTGCGATCCAAAAATCTGCAAGCAATAAATGCTGGAGAGGGTGTGGAGAAAAGGGAACCCTCCTACACTGTTGGTGGGAATGCAAACTAGTACAGCCACTATGGAGAACAGTGTGGAGACTCCTTAAAAAATTGCAAATAGAACTACCTTGTGACCCAGCAATCCCACTTCTGGGCATACACACCGAGGAAACCAGAATTGAAAGAGACACATGTACCCCAATATTCATCGCAGCACTGTTTATAATAGCCAGGACATGGAAACAACCTAGATGTCCATCAGCAGATGAATGGATAAGCAAGCTGTGGTACATATACACAATGGAGTATTACTCAGCCATTAAAAAGAATTCATTTGAATCAGTTCTGATGAGATGGGTGAAACTGGAGCCAATTATACAGAGTGAAGTAAGCCAGAAAGAAAAACACCAATACAGTATACTAACACATATATATGGAATTTAGGAAGATGGCAATGACGACCCTGTATGCAAGACAGGAAAAAAGACACAGATGTGTATACCAGACTTTTGGACTCAGAGGGAGAGGGAGAGGGTGGGACGATTTGGGAGAATGGGAATTCTAACATGTATACTGTCATGTAAGAATTGAATCGCCAGTCCATGTATGAGTGTCATTTCTATGTGTGTGCTTGCTGACGCTTTGCCAGTGTGCACAAGGATGAAACAGGATTGGCTGAGAGGTACAGTAAAGAGATAAAAGCAAAGAGAAAAGAGATAAAATATTGGGAGAGTATGGCATACTTTATAACTGGTGAAATTTGAGCAGGGAAGAAAGAGTTCGTGGAATACAGTCTTTACGCAAACACTTGACATTGAAGCCCTGACTTAAGAATCTGTAGTTGAGAGTCCAAACATGTTGAATGTTTTTCAGTACACTTAACAGTCTCATTCAATAAAACAGTGTTTAACCAATAATTGCTGCTTTCAGTCTTGAGAAATTGATAGTTTTGCAGAAAGTGTAGCTCCTACTGCAACCCAAGAATTTTGCAAATAATCTTCATTCCTTAACACTCAAGTAAATGTTCCAATCCAGACTAAATGTTCTAGTCACAATTATTGTTTCTATGTTCTGGCACAACTTGCCTATAATCTCGAGTAGCAGGTGCCCCACTCCACACCCACCTTCAGAACATGTTAGCCCCTAAGAAGGACAATCTCCAGGGAATCCTGTCTTGGCAAAGGAATATATAGGCTCCATTCTTTTGTTTCCAATAAATGCTAGAACATAAGACAATTATGCTCTTTAATTTAGTTTGAATATAAACTTTCAACTATTTTCCTCACCACCTAATTTCCTGAAGAATCTCTGGGTTACAGTCTCTAACAACCTGGCATTATATCACATATATATATACTTGGCTTCTACAGGAAATATCTAGTTTTGAAACAGATGTCCCACAATGTTGCAAGACTAAATTCAGCACTTTTCAAACATGTTCTGACACTGAAGGTGTATCCATGTCAGGTAAATCTCTATTCTCATTATATTATTAATATTATGCAAATATCATTGAGGATATTTTTAGTAGTATATTTATTCTTAAATTAGGCTGATCATCAAAATCACCAGAACATTACATTTAAAAATATGGATCTTGATGAATAAGTGATCTGGAAGATAGAATAGTGGAAATCAACCAATCAGGACAGCAGACAGAAAAGCAAATTAAAAACAAATGAAAGCAATATACAAGACATTGTGGATATTATAACACATCTCAAATGACACATAATAGTGATCTTAGAGGGAGAAGAAAGAGAAAAGGGGATAAAAACGATATTGGAAGAAATCATGGATGAAAATTTACCAAATCTAAAAATTCTCCTTTGACTATGTGGATCACAATAAACTGTGGAAAATCCTGAAAGAAATGAGAATACCAGACCACCTGACCTGCCTCTTGAGAAACCTGTATGCAGGTCAGGAAGCAACAGTTAGAACTGGACATGGAACAACAGACTGGTTCCAAATAGGAAAAGGAGTATGTCAAGGCTGTATATTGTTACCCTGCTTATTTAACTTATATGCAGAGTACATCATGAGAAATGCTGGGCTGGAAGAAGCACAAGCTGGAATCAAGATTGCCAGGAGAAATAGCAGTAACCTCAGATACGCAGATAACACCACCCTTATGGCAGAAAGTGAAGAGGAACCAAAAAGCCTCTTGATGAAAGTGAAAGAGGAGAGTGAAAAAGTTAGCTTAAAGCACAACATTCAGAAAAAGAAGATCATGGCATCTGATCCCATAACATCATGGGAAATAGATGGGGAAACAGTGGAAGCAGTGTCAGACTTTATTTTGAGGGGCTCCAAAATCACTGCAGATGGTGATTGCAGCCACGAAACTAAAAGATGCTTACTACTTGGAAGGAAAGCTATGACCAACCTAGATAGCATATTGAAAAGCAGAGACATTACTTTGCCAACAAAGGTCTGTCTAGTTAAGGCTACGGTTTTTCCAGTGGTCATGTATGGATGTGAGAGCTGGACTGTGAAGAAAGCTGAGTGCCGAAGAATTGATGCTTTTGAACTGTGGTGTTGGAGAAAACTCTTGAGAGTCCCTTGGACTGCAAGGACATCCAACCAGTCCTTCCTAAAGGAGATCAGTCCTGGGTGTTCATTGGAAAGACTGATGCTAAAGCTGAAACCCCAATACTTTGGCCACCTCATGCAGAGAGTTGACTCATTGGACAAGACCCTGATGCTGGGAGGGATGGGGGGAAGGAGGAGAAGGGAATGACAGAGGATGAGATGGCTGGATGGCATCACCGACTCGATGCACATGAGTTTAGGTAAACTTTGGGAGTTGTTGATGGACAGGGAGGACTGGCGTGCTGTGATTCATGGGGTTGCAAAGAGTTAGACACGACTGAACAACTGAACTGAACTGAACAACTGGAAACAGATATCAAGGTACAGGAATCACAGAGGGACCCAAACAAAATGAACTTAAACAGACCTATACATAGACATATTATAATTAAAATGGCAAAAATTGAAGAGAAGTTTCTAGAGGCAGCAACAGAAAAACAGAATTAATTACAAGAGAGCTTCTATAAGTCTATAAGCTGATTTCAATATAAAAATAGAGATTTCAGGCCAGCAGAGAGTGGCAAGATATATTAAAAGTCCTGAATCTGCAACTTATATGCTCTATCCAGCAAGATGATCATTTAGAACAGAAAGAGAAATTAAAAAATTTCTCAAACAAAAAGTAAAGAATACAGCAATACTGAATTTACCTTAAAAAATATATTGAAGTGTCTTCTCTAAATAGAAAAGAAGTGAGAATCTATAGAAAAATCACCACTGAAAAGAAGAGAGTTAAATACACCAGTATACGGATTTAAAAAGATATTTTTGTGAAAATGATAACCATAATGAACAGCAAAAGGATAAAATTAAAGGTGCAAAATTATTTAAAAAAATTACACAGTGTGAGGGAGCAGAGTAAGAATATCATATATTAACAGATATAAATAGAATCTAGAAAATGGTACTGATGATAAACAGCAGGGGAAGGAGAAGGTAGGATAAATATAGAAAGTAGCACTGAAACATACACATTACAATATGTAAAAGAGATAGCTAAAGGAGAGTTGCTGTATAACACAGGGAGCTCATTATGGCACTCTGTGACAATACAGAAGGGTGGCATGGGGTTGGTGTGGGGTGGGAGGTTCAAGAGGGAGCAAACATATGTATACTTATGGCTGATTTACATTGTTGTATGGCAGAACACAACTGTAAAGCAATTAAGCTCCAATTAAAAATACATTTTAAAAAAGTTAAAAAAAATGTTTTGAGATTGTAGGACTCTCTAGTCTAAAGCAAGTAGATATGTTTATGGATAATATACTTGAAAAACAAGAAAATCACAAATCAAAAGCACACCAAAGATTCACACACACAAAAAATGTATCATACAAAATAAAATCAAACTATAAAAGGAAAAATAACAAAGAAAAAACACAAAATCAACTGGAAAACACAGTTTAATATGGTGATAAATTTATTGGTATCAAATTATCTTAAGGGACAAAGGAATAAAGGCTCCAATCAAGACACAGACTGGTAGATTGGTTAAACAAAACAAGAACTTACAATATGTTGCCTAGAAGAGATTCACTTTAGGGTGAGGGACAAAGGAAAGTCTGTTCAGTTTAGTACAGTGTTTGCAGACACATGGACTTTAGCACCCCAGGCCTCCCTGTCCATCACCAACTCCTGGAGGTGAAGGGATAGAAAAAGATATTTCACACAAATGAATATGACAAGTGGGAGTAGCAATACTTACATTAGATAAAATGGGGTTTAAAACAAAGGCCATAAAGAAAGACAGTTCAGTTCAATTCAGTCACTCAGTAGTGTCTGACTCTTTGCGACACCATGAATCACAGCACGCCAGACCTCCCTGTCCATCACCAACTCCCGGAGTTCACTCAGATTCACGTCCATCGAGTCAGTGATGCCATCCAGCCATATCATCCTCTATCATCCCCTTCTCCTCCTGCCCCCAATCCCTCCCAGCATCAGAGTCTTTTCCAATGAGTCAACTCTTCACATGAGGTGGCCAAAGTACTGCAGTTTCAGCTTTAGCATCATTCCTTCCAAAGAAATCCCAGGGCTGATCTCCTTCAGAATGGACTGGTTGGATCTCCTTGCAGTGCAAGGGACTCTCAAGAGTCTTCTCCAACACCACAGTTCAAGAGCATTAATTCTTCGGCACTCAGCCTTCTTCACAGTCCAACTCTCACATCCATACATGACCACGGGAAAAACCATAGCCTTGCCTAGACAGACCTTAGTCAGCAAAGACAAGGTACACTATATAATGATAAAAGAATCAATGCAAAAAGAGGATATTACACTCATTAACACCTATGCATGTAATATATTAATAGGGGCACCTATATATTGAGTTGGTTCCATAACATTTATGGAAGAATCCAAATGAGCTTTTTGGCTACCCAATACATAAAAGAAACACTAACAGACATAAGAGAGAAATTGACACGAGAGTAGGGGACTGCAACACCCCAGTCACATCAAGGGACAGATCTTCCAGACACATCCTAAATGATACAGTAGAACAGTTCAGTTCAGTCGCTCACTCATGTCTGACTCTTTGCGACCCGATGGACTGCAACACACCAGGCCTCCCTGTCCATCACCAACTCCCAGAGTTTACTCAAACTCATGTCCACTGAGTCGGTGATGACAGCCAGCCATCTCATTCTCTGTTGTCCCCTTCTACTTCCACCTTCAATTTTTCCCAGCATCAGGGTCTTTTCAAATGAGTCAGTTCTCCCCATCAGGTGTCTAAAGTATTGGAGTTTCAGCTTTAGCATCTGTCCTTCCAATGAATATTCAGGACTGATTTCCCTTAGGATGGACTGGTTGGATCTCTTTGCAGTCCAAGGGACTCTCAAGAGTATTCTCCAATACCACCATTCAAAGGCATCAATTCTTTGGTGCTCAGCCCTTTTTATTGTCCAGCTCTTACATCTGTACATGACTACGGAGCCAACTGGGAAGCTCCATATTTTTCATATTTATAATTTCAACTTTGATTTATAAATCCCTTCAGAATCTCAAAATCAGCCCATCATATCCTCCTACAAACTGTTCTTCCTCTATTACTGTTTTGATTTTACCATTCTCTTCTACTCAGATTTCAAGCTTCTTGAAATTTGAATTTAATGTTATCCATTGATCACTCCTATTTCTAAACCTCTATATCTAATCAGATATAAACTCATAACATTCATATATTTTAAAATTTCTTTTGCCTCCATCATTTGTGTTAACATTGTCCAATTGCGCTGTCTGTCATCAGTGATAAAACTTCAATCTTGAAACTCATATGTCCCTGGAGATGTGCCAGTGCAATCTGCCTTCAGCAGAAACTGTGTGACAAACACAGCTGAATGATGAACGTCAGCTGCCTTACTTTTGATTCATCTGAACATTCACAATGTGGCGACCCTTCTCCCGGACCACACCCAACCAACGGTTGAACCATTTCTACCAAATTAAAGACGGCTCTAATGAGTAATCTTTACTTCAGCTATTTGCCTAGATAAGATTTCCTCAGAGCTGCACTCAATTCTCAGTCTCTTGCTAGCAATCCCCCTTCCTTTCCTCTCTTCTTTTAAGTACCAGAAATGCATTCTGGACCAAAGGTTCTCTTGGCCTGCTCTGGTTCTCTTTCCCATGTCAGTGCTCTGTAGTCACAAACTACCAACAACATACCTGCAGTTGAAAATTTACCTTTTTACTCCTTCCAGCAAGAAAAAATTCCATACCATGGGAAACTGATGCATGTCTCAATTATGAGGCATTAGAAAGAACTTGTAGGATCCGAACTTGTTTTACATGATTCAAGGCAGGATATAAGAATGGCTTATATCTCTATTGAATGTTGTCAGGGATAGGGGTGACTATATGATTGTATTTTTAATAAATTTTATCTACAGGAAGGGCAGATTAGAGAAAGATAAAGCTATAACTTGTTATGAAGCAATAATTACTGAGACTGACTGAAATAGATCCATTGTAAGGAAAAAAATAAAACACCTGTTCTTCTAGATTCTTATCACAGCAATTCTGGCACCAGATGTGTGGGTATTTTACCCACAACATCTAATTCACTAACTCTCTTGACACCAACTGGGTGTCCTACAATTTAACTTAATTGTGACATGGTGTACCCAGAGTTATTGCTAACTCCACAGGACAAAGGCTCAGTCCCATAAGACTGCCCTATCCCACATCAGATACCATTATAAGTCCAAGTGGTCAACTGTGCTTCCAAAACCAACTGGCTATATGTGATATCTACAACCTTCTCCTCAGGTTCAAGGATTTGCTAGAACAGCTCACAGAGCTTAGCAAAATAATTACCTTACTAGAATTCCTGGCTTATTATAAAGTGATGCAACTCAGGATCAGTCCTTTTCCATATCCTCTCTAGGTGTACCACCTTTCCAGAATCTCCATGAGCTTGCTAATGTAGAAGTTCTCCCAATTCTCTTCAGGGTAATGGAAGCTTAATTAAGCATCATGGTTGACTCAGTTATTGGCTATTGATGATAAAGTCAACCTGGGGGTGGGGGTCTGATGGTAGTAAGTTTCCCACCCTCTAATCACATGGTTAGTTCCCTGGCACCCCTATCCTTAAGCCACCCAGGAAACCATTGGCAGCATCCACCTCATTAGCATACAAAGAGACACTTTTCATTTCAGAGAGCCCCAGGGTTTTAGAAGGAGCACATCAGGAAATAAGGTAGGGGGACCAAATGTTATCAGGAACTAGAACCAGACATCAAACATATACTTATTAAGACACAGGGATGTTTGGTACTTTTTGACTTTGACAATTTTTGTGATTTTTATGTGTAGGTCTATGGAGATTTATGAAATGCACTCTGTTTCTCCCGAAATTGTATGTTGAAGCCTAAACCCAATCTTACTGTGTTTAGAGATACGGCCATTAGGGAGGTAATTAAGGCTAAAGAGGGTCATAAGGCTTGGGCTCCCAGCCTCACCAGCAACCGAATCTGCCAGCATCTCTGCCTTAGACTTCCAGAATCTACAGCTGTGAGAAAATTTCTGTGGTTAAAGCTGCCCAGTCTTTGGTATTTCGTCATGAAAGCCCAAGCAGACAAATGCATGGAGGCATCTTGTTTTATGTTAACTGATCATAGTCCCAAAATAGACTTGACTGGTACTAATGTTCTCTGAAATGTTCCTTTTCAGGAAGGGAACAACTAATCTCACTTGTGTCTCCCAGGCTAAGTTTACAGCAACATGAAGGTCTGACTGATACTATGAGCCAAGCTCCAGGATATTAGTATAGGCTGCTTTTCTCTTTTTCATCTTTTATCTGTCAAGGTTTTTTTTTTTTTAATTATTTTTTATAGTATATATCTAATCTCCTCTTGGAGTGTGCTTCTCAGAGGATCTGGACTAATACAGGTGATCATGGGAGTGGTCTAAGAAAACTAGGTTTTCTAAGATGAAGTTCAAAGACTGCCTTTGGAAAGGAAGACTCATCCTGAGTGGAACCTGGAACATTGTGCACAAGGCTGCAGGTCTATTTCTGGAAGATTTTATCAGTGGTAAACTGGGAAATATCCAAGTGCTGAGCATTGACTTGACTGGTTGGTGAGATAATGTAGGCATTTGGAACTTATAGGGGAAATAATGCCTGCCAAGGGCAATAAGAGTGCCTGTTTACTAAGTACAAATGTACTAACGTACATCAATGTCCTGCGGTGGGATGATTAACAAGAAACCAGAGGCAATTAACACACAGTTAGAGATCAAAATAAAAACTTAGGATCCTATTTAGTAGCATGTAAAAATGGCCCCCATATCTCCTCCAGTGGAAGAGAGACTCAGAAGCGTATAAAGCTCAGGATCTGATGAGAGCCATGGCCATAGAGCTCTAGAAATGTTTAAATGTTGCCAATGCTGGTTTGTATGCTAAAGTAAGGCATGATTTATAAAACCCAAGCCCCTGAAAGTTTTTGCTCTGCAGATCATTCAGGGATTGAAGATGTGACCCATCTCTGTAGAGCATGATGTAGGATCCTCCCTCCCAACCCTACCACCCCCATTCATGCACAGATGATGCTTAAGGATTTTATTGTCCAAGAAGTAATTCTCCCAAGACCTACTTTCCTAAGTACTAGGCCCCAAACAACTGTTATATTGTCACATAAACAGGATGTGTTGAACTTGATAAGAATGAAAATAAGTTCACCAAAAGGAACTGCCAGATCTCACCAGGCAATGTCCCTGAGATTCTACTGGAGCAGTAAAGGGTACTGAAATATAAGAATGAATGTGTGTGTGTACTCAGTTGCTTCAGTTGTGTCCAACTCTGCGATCCCATGAACTCCTCTGTCCATGGAATTTTTCAGGCAAGAATATTAGAATAGGTTGCCATTTCCTCCTGTTAGGGAGTTAGAATAGTAAAAAGGAGTCCAGAATGGTGGTGTCTAAAAGTTAGTTTGCCCCCAAAGAGAGTTTTAAAACATCTTCTATCAGGATTGCAATAGCTGCAAGATTTCAAAGGCAGGGAGGACAGCCTCAGGTGGTTGGGTCAAGGCTTTTGGATAAGTAAATTACAGGCTGGGGCCCAGGTCCCAACCTTTGAGTCTTAATCACTGGACCACTAGGGAAGTCCCTATCTCACAGTTTCTGAAGGCTAGAAGTCTCACTAGGCTAAATCAAGTTATCAGCCTGGGTTGCAATTATCATCTAGACTTGTGATCAACTTCTAAATCCACTGATTATTGCTAGAGTTAACTTCTCTCTCATCCTTTACACATTGACCCTCCATCTTCAAGCTAACAATGGGTGCTCAAATCAAATAGACCCAATGCATATTTAATAACTCTAATAATAATACATCATCAGATAAGCTATAAAAGGGACATTTATTAATGTTTTATCCATTTCATGAGTTTTCACAACAAATTAATCTATTTACAGCCAACATGTCCAGTCATGGAAACAAAAATAAACAAATGGAGCCTAATTAAACTTAAAAGCTTTGCATAGCAAAGGAAACCATAAAGAAAACACAAAGATAACCTACAAAATTGGAGAAATACTTGCAAATGATGTGGCTAACAAGGGTTTATCTCCAAATTTGAGCTCTATGAGCTGTTTGTATGTGTCAAGAATACAGACAACTCAATCAGAAAACAGGCAGATCTAGAACAGACATTTAGACATTTCCTCAAAGAAAACATAGATGACCAAAAGTTATATGAAAAATATGCTTAACAATGCTAATAATTAAATAAATGAAAATCAAAACTACCTGGTATCATCTCACACCAGTCAGAAGGGTCAACATCAAAAAGTCCATAAATAAATCCGGAAAGGATGTGAAGAAAAAGAACCCTCATACAATGATGGTGGGAATATAAACTGGTTCAGCCGTTAAGGAGAGCACTATCTGTTCAGTCACTCAGTTGTGTCCGACTCTTTGCAACCGCATGAATTGCAGCACGCCAGGCCTCCCTGTCCATCACCAACTCCCAGAGTTCACTGATTTTCTATGTCTGTGATCAGACTCACGTCCATTGAGTTAGTGATGCCATCCAGCCATCTCATCCTCTGTCGTCCCCTTCTCCTCCTGCCCCCAATCCCTCCCAGCATCAAAGTCTTTTCCAATGAGTCAACTCTTCGCATGAGGTGGCCAAAGTACTGGAGTTTCAGCTTTAGCATCAGTCTTTCCAAAGAAATCCCAGGGCTGATCTCCTTCAGAATGGACAGGTTGGATCTCCTTGCAGTCCAAGGGACTCTCAAGAGTCTTCTCCAACACCACAGTGCAAGAGCATCAATTCTTGGGCTCTCAGCCTTCTTCACAGTCCAACTCTCACATCCATACATGACCACTGGAAAAACCATAGCCTTGACTAGATGGACCTTAGTCGGCAAGGTCTCTGCTTTTGAATATACTATCTAGGTTGGTCATAACTTTTCTTCCAAAGAGTAAGCATCTTTTAATTTCATGGCTGCAGTCACCATCTGCAGTGATCTTGGAGCCCCAAAAAATAAAGTCTGACACTGTTTCCCCATCTATTTCCCATTAAGTGATGGGACCAGATGCCATGATCTTCGTTTTCTGAATGTTGAGCTTTAAGCCAACTTTTTCACTCTCCTCTTTCCCTTTCATCAAGAGGCTTTTTAGTTCCTCTTCACTTTCTGCCATAAGGGTGGTGTCTTCTGCATATCTGAGAGCACTATAGAACTCCTTTAAAAAACTAAAAATAGAGCTATTATATGATCCTGAAATCATACTCCTGGGCATGTATCTTTTCAAATTATATATACAGAGAAAATCATAATTTGAAAAGATACATGCACCCCAATGTTCATTGCAGCACTGCTTACAATAACCAAGACAGGGAGGCAACTCAGATGTTCATTGGCAGGGGAATGGATAAAGGATATGTGGTACATACACACAATGTAATACTACTCAGCCATTAAATAATGCCATTTGCAGCAATACTTATGGACTTAAAGAATTTTATAAGAAGCAAACCAAAGACAAATGTGATATCATATCACTTATATTTAGAATCTTAAAAAAAGATACAAGTGAATTTATTTACAAAATAGAAATGGATTCACAGACATAGAAAACAAACTTAGTTGCCAAAGACAGGGCTAGAGGGAGAAATAAATGATGAGTTTGGATAAAACCATACACATTACTATATAAAAAATAGATAACACAAGAGGATCTATTGTATAGCACAGTATTAAGATATAAAGATACTTAATATAAATATATTAAGATATTTAATATCTTGCAATAACTTACAATGAAAAAGAATGTAAAAAATATATGAATTGTATATATATAAAACTGAATTTTATATATGTATATATATAACTGAATCACTTTGCTGTATAACAAATACAACATTGTAAACCAACTATATTTCAATAAAATTAAAAAGAAAACATTTAGTACAACAAATATTTATTGAGTATCTACTATTCTATGAGGAGTCTAGCATATCTCAATAAACCTAATGACAAAATTCTCTGCTTCTGTGGAGCTCACAGTCTTCCATTTTATTTGCCTAGTACAGTTAGTCTCCTTAATGCTATTACCTTTTCATCTTAAACTCTAAAAATTATACTTATTTATGCTTTTTCTTTGATCTCTTACTCTTTCTATATTAATTATCTTGGTTGATACTATTCACTCTCATGGTTTTATATATCATCCATTCAAAATTATATCTCCATTTGATCTCCCCATAAAGCACTGGACTCACTTATCCAATCCTTAACTTGACTTCTATAACTGAATAACTAATAAGCACCTCGAGTATCTAAAACTGGTATGATCATGGGTCCAGCTGAACCAAGACAATTACACTTAGTCTTATTGTTTCTGTATAACCGCTAATATATTCCACTCAATCTCAGAAGGGGTCTTGATACAGATCTTGATATGGATGTCCTATTCAAACAGTCCTCTTGATTCCAAGTTCCAATTTCATGTTAGTCACCATGATAATAGCAAATAAATTTACCTAAGCATTCATTCCAAAATAATGATTTGTTCTTGACTACTCGTTTCCTTATACTCTCTCTGCCAGAAACTTCTATCATTTCTGAATTCAAACATACCAAATCTAAACAATATAGTAAATGGAACCATTATTTCAGGTTTATAATAAATTTCCTTAAAAGGTACTCTATCCACATAGTATCCAGGGTGAAGATTAGTTCAGTTCAGTCATTCAGGTGTGTCAGATTCTTTGTGACCCCAAGGACTGCAGCATGCCAGGCTTCCCTGTCCATCACCAACTCCCAGTGCTTGCACAAACTCATGTCCATCGAGTTGGCCATGGTGTCCAACAATCTCATCCTCTATCATCCCCTTTGCCTCCCACCTTCAATCTTTCCCAGCATCAGGGTCTTTTCAAATGATTCATTTCTTCGCATCAGGTGGCCGAAGTATTGGAGTTTCAGCTACAGTATCAGTCCTTCCAAAGAACATTCAAGACTGATTTCCTTTAGGATGGACTGGTTGGATCTTCTTTCACTCCAAGGGACTCTCAAGAGTCTTCCCCAGCACCAAAGTTCAAAAGCATCAATTCTTTGGTGCTCAGCTTTCTTTATAATTCAACTCTCACATCCATACATGACTACTGGAAAAACCATAGCTTTGACTACACGGGCCTTTGTTGGCAAAATAATGTTTTTGCTTTTTAATATGCTGTCTAGGTTGGTTATAACTTTTCTTGCAAGGAGCAAACATCTTTTAATTTCATGGCTGCAATCACAATCTGCAGTGTTTGGAGCCCCCCAAGATAAAGTCTTTCCATTGATCCCCCATCTATTTGCCATGAAGCGATGGAACTGGATGCCATGACCTTAGTTTTCTGAATGTTGAGTTTTGAGCCACATTTTTACTCTCCCCTTTCACTTCCATCAAGAGATTCTTTAGTTCTTCTTCACTTTCTGCCATAAGTGTGGGGTCATCTGCATATCTGAGGTTATTGGTATTTCTCCCAGCAATCTTGACTCCAGCTTATGCTTCATCCAGCCCAGCATTTCTCATGATGTACTTGGTGTATAAGTTAAACAAGCAGGGTGACAATATACAGCCTTGACATATTCCTTTCCCTATTTGGAACCAGTCTGTTGTTCCATGTCCAGTTTTAACTGTTGCCTCTTGATCTGCATACAGAATTCTCAGGAGGTAGGTCAGGTGTTCTGGTATTCCCATCTCTTGAAGAATTTTCTACAGTTTGTGGTTATTCACACAGTCAAAGGCTTTGGCGTAGTGAATAAAGCAGAAGTAGATTTTTCTTTCTGAAACTCTCTTGATTTTTTGATGATCCATCGGATGTTGGCAACTGGATCTCTGGTTCCTCTGCCTTTTCTAAATTCAGCTTGAACATCTGGAAGTTCATGGTTCATGTACTGTAGAAGCCTGGCTTGGAGAATTTTGAGCATTACTTCACTGTCATGTGAGATGAGTACAATTGTGCGATAGTTTGAATGTCTTTTGGCATTGCCTTTCTTTGGGATTGGAATGAAAACTGACCTTTTCCAATCCTGTGCCCACTGCTTAGTTTAGTGTAGTTACTAAAATCTAAATTGAATCCTGTTATTCTATTCTTCAAACTCTTAATCTCAACATGAGGTTCTGAGTCAAACTAATAAATATTCTACATAATTTTCCCAAACCAACCATCCTGAGTTAATCTCCTCCTACTATGTACTTTATATACTGTGCTTCTGTCAAGCATAACATATGATGGCTCTTCAAATGTACCATATTTTGTTGACTAGGAACTTTACAATTATTGCCCTCACATCCTGGAGAACTTTTTTCCAGGTCTTCTGATGCTAGCTTCCTAACTTTCATTCATATAAAAGAGTTCTCCTAGTTGGGAGACAATATTTTCAAATAATCTCTCACATTTTTACATGCCTCTATATTCATAGCATATTTATTCATGTTTATTTATATTTTGGGATAGTAAAGATAGAGAATGTATCCCTCTATAAATGTATACACCAAGATTGTGCAGATTAAGATCTCAATTCTACATCCTGAGAAAACTTGCTCACGTGCCAGGGTAATAATATATCTTTCTGGAGTGAAGATGAACAGGTTTTCTAGTGGTCACTTTTAAAGACTATCCTGAACATTTCTTAGTGGTGAAACAACATATACAACATCCATTTGGCCCCACTTCTGCATTACTCCCATGGGACTCGGAAGGGTAACCCAATGACGCAAACATGGAACTCACAATACTTGCCATATTCTGTGAGTAATCTACTTGGATTAAATCATTGGTCTTTAGCTATTAACTCAAATTCCAGTCCCTCTTCCTTCCCTGGAAACCAGGGAAATGGGACTGAAAATTCCTACCCTCTAATTGCATGGTTTGTTCTCCTGCCAAACAGCTCCCTCTTTGGATTGGGTCCAAACCACCTGACTGATATAAGACATATTTTATGACTCTTAGAGAATACCAAAGGTTTAAGGAGCTATGTGCCAGAAAAGGGGACAAAGACCAACTATACATTTCTTATTATAAATCACAACAGTTTTTTTTAGAGATTAGATAATTTCCTTGTTCAAGATCCTTGTTTTCTATCAATCAAAACAAGATCATATTTCTTATTATATTTTATAAGGTCCTTCATGATTGTCCCATACCTACATCTAAAAACACATTTACCCACTTCCTCCTTTTTCCTTCCTCCTCTCCACCTTCCACTCAATCTTCAAATCGGGTTGGGAAACTGCTGTTTTGTTGAAGGTCATTCATTGTACCACCTCTTACTGTTTTGCATTCTGTACTGCTCCTCCTCTTCGTGAAACACATTTCTACCCATATCTAGCAGGTGAAAACCTATTGATTTTTCAAAATTCAGTTAAATTGTCTCATCCTGTAAACCATCCTTCATTCAGAAGTACTGGCTACTACCTTTTGTGACAACTCTGCAGATAAAAGGCTTTTATTTTTCTGCATATAGCTTTGCTAGTATACTCATTTATATGTCCAACTTTCTTTTCCCATATATACCCCACACTCTTATCAAGCTCTTTAGTGGATACCATTTATTTAGTTCCTATCAAGTACCAGATACTGTACCATTCATTCTAGAAGTCTATGAAGTAGATGGTAATCCTATTTCAGGTTCATATGTTAAAATACTGCTCAAAGACAAAGTTGTTAAGGAGGAGAGGCAGGATGTTAAGCAGCCTTTCAATTCCCAAGGCTCTAGTCTACATCACTGTATGAATTTCATAACACCTATTTGAATGAGGCAATATCATTTCCTTTACATAGGTGATAAATCTGAGCCTCATAAATGTTACAATTTATTCATATTCAGAGATAAGATCTTGTTTTTTTTTTCTCCTTAAATTTTAGGGCATCATATGTAGTAACTAGAGAATAAGAGATTTATAGATAAATGAATAGATAAATATCTACATGACCACATGAGTTTACAGAGAAAAAAATCAAAGGGACTGAGAAAGTTTAGGTAATGAGAGTTTTAGACCCAGTAAATGAGTGACATAAGCAGGTTTATTGAATAAAAAACCTATTAGGTTCAATATGGCAGGTTTTGTTTTAATTATCCTAAGTGTGAGATGAATATGAGGCTTTCATTAAATATTTTTAACAAGAAAATTGAGATAATTTCAGTATAAACTCCAAGACTGTTTGTAGCAAATGTTTCCTGGGTTAATTTGTGGAAAGCTTGTTTAATTTCTCATATTCTGACCCACATCTGTCAATCAAAGTAAATACTCTTTAACACCAGGCCCTGAAAAGTGAGACAAAGTCTTATTTATTGGGTGTAGTTGTGAAGATAGCAGATCAGTGGCACTATTGATTCATTAATTTAATAAGCAATTATTGGTTTTCTGCCATGCATAGGATGCTGTGACAGGTAACTATTACTCATTCAGAAGTGAAGCAAACATACATTTTAGAGAGAGAAGCATGTAATCAATAAGTACACAAGGAAATAAGTTTATAAATAACATGCACAGTACTATGAAGGAAATAAACACATGGTCATGATAAAACAAAAATCCATGCTGATGCACATGCCAAGGAAGGGGAAGTCTCTTGATTAGGTGATCAGGAAATTCCTCTCTGAAGACATGACATTTGAGTTTAGAAGGTAAATGAAACTAAAAGAGTGCAAGAAAGAGAATCCTCAGAAGATACAACATGTACAATGACCAGAGGTAGGCAAGAGAACTTGGCAAAGTCTATAACAGAGTGAAAACCAGAATGAAGAGAATGCTATTCTAACCTTAATGTGGATTATAAGTTATTTTTTTTTATCAATCAAGCCTAAGTAACTGCTAGCATAGTTGCCTTGCTTTCTTCTAAAGATAAATTGATAGATGGATTGACTTGGGTCTCAAATTAGTATCTGGGAAAGCAAACTGTGCCAACTGTTGGTCTCTAGCAAATGATACTCCCAGAGGTGCCAACCCCACTGTTAAACATGGGTAGCCTTTGGACTCTCTCACATGTAGCTGTCATATCAAAACTGCACATACTGAAGTATTTTTCTCTGGCTTAACCTTTTATAGCTTTATCTATATAAAAACAGATGAAGTGACATAGAACTGAGCTCATGTTCAGGCTACACTTATTAACACTATGTTACTATGCTCTAGTTTCTCAACCTCTCAGGGCCTCCATTTACTTATAGTCTAGAAAATCAGTGATAATAGGATTGGTCTCATGGGATTTTTGTGAGGATTTAGTAAGATAATTCACATAAATCCCTTAGCAAAATGCCTATAGTGTATAGCAGACTTCAGTATATATTAACAATTATTACTTGGTTAAAAAAGATTTTGCTCTGCTTACAAGCAAAACATTTCTATAGCCATATTATGCTGACATATAGAATTATCTCAAATTTAATTTCATCAGTAGAATAAATATATGACATCTATGAACATTAGGCTAAACTGCATTTTACCACTAGAAAAATGAGAATGGGAAGTATAAAACCCTACTATACAGAAAAATCCCCAAATTCCATGTTAATAGCTACTTTTTAAAAAATTTTTATTATTTTTTTAAATTTTAAAATCTTTAATTCTTACATGCGTTCCCAAACATGAACCCCTCTCCCACCTCCCTCCCCATAACATCTCTCTGGTTCATCCCCATGCACCAGCCCCAAGCATGCTGTATCCTGCGTCAGACATAGACTGGTGATTCAATTCTTACATGATAGTATACATGTTAGAATGCCATTCTCCCAAATCATCCCACCCTCTCCCTCTCCCTCTGAGTCCAAAAGTCGGTTATACTTTTTAAAAAAATTTCAACAATAATTATATATAAATTCAAATACAGTTTGTTGTTTCATTTTATATATGTTTAGAAAATTGAGTTTTAATAGATTAAAAAAATCTTATAAGAAATATTATCTACCTATGAAAATAGAAATTATTGCTAGAAACTGTTTAAATGAGGAGGGGTACTGGAGTGTGTGTTGGTGTATGTGTGTATGTTGGGGTGTACTGATGTGAGAAAGGGTTAAGAGAAGAATGAGAAGTGGAAGTTTTGCTATATAATTGGTAGAGAGATTGAGAACAGTAACAAAAGGTAGAAGCTAATATGGATTTATTTGGATATGGAATTTAAAAGATGATTAGCTCAAAATCCAGGCTTAAGACCAAATACTTAATGATTTTATAAGCTGCCATTAAAAACTACTACACAATAAATACTCAGGGTTGTGGAGGACAATAAACTCTGGATGCTAAAGAGAAAACATAAGATGAACAGGCCATATTCTTATAATCATGTCCACTTGATTATATAACAATATATTTTTTTTAATTTATCTACCTTCAACATCTATTGCAATCTTACATTTCTCAAAGAATAGAAATCTATTCTTTCAGTTTCCCAGGTCAAACTTCTCAGCCATTTTTGATGCATCTCTTTAAATATTTCCCACCCCCATCAGCAAATCCTGTAAAATATACTTTGGAAAATAAATGAAAAATGCAACTATTTTTCAGAATCACTATCACAACCCCTTGCTATGATACTATCAATTCTCTAAGTCTTTGCAATAGCTTCCACTTTTGTTCTCAATGGTCTATTTTCCATCCAGTAACCAAAAACCAGAAAGATCTGGTAATATTGCATTTTGGTTGAAAAATCAATCAAGTAACTTCCCCCTCACACACATTAAGTTGATGTTTTTTTTTTTTAGTTTTTTTTTTTTTAAATTTTAAAATCTTTAATTCAAGAATTGAATCGCCAGTCTATGTCTGATGCAGGATACAGCATGCTTGGAGCTGGTGCATGGGGATGACCCAGAGAGATGTTATAGGGAGGGAGGTGGGAGGGGGGTTCATGTTTGGGAATGCATGTAAGTTGATGTTTTTAAATGACCTACCAGGTCACCAGCTATGTCACTGGTCTAATTTTTTATCATGTTTTTTCTCAACTCTGCTACTTTCAAAATGCTCATTCATTATCTTCATTGTTAAGCCCATTTCTGCTTTAGAAGCTATCAATCGCTAATCCTTTGATCCTTCAGATACTGCATTCAGATATCTGATAAAAAATCACTTCCACAAAATCCTTCCCTGATAACAATATATAAAATATATAAAATATAATATATATAAAATACTATACCCTTCCTTATTATCCAACTTTGTTCTGTTTTCCCTAAAACATCAATTAATACCAAATTGTAGTAATTTATGTTTGTAGCCTTTCTTCTCTCACTACTAAATCATCTTCAATCAGGGATTTTTCTGAAGGAGAAGACTTTGCTTATTTTTATCATCACAGCAACTTAAGGATTGTATATCATACTTTGTAGGAACTCAGTAATATTAGATTTTTAAAAATCAATGTGAATTACTTCATAAAAGTAATAGATACAATGCAAGCAATGAGCTCAAGAAAAAAAATAAGCAATTAATGAATAATTCTAAGTATAATTTGACATCTAAGAAAGAAAGAAATGGTAGATTATTCCTTCAAAATTAATGTGACTAATATTTTGATTACATATTAAAACTTATTATCAAAGAATAGAAACAAACCTTTTTCTGATTATTGATAAATGTCTTTCCCTTACCAGGAAAATAGACCGCAATACAGAAGTATGTCCTTCCTTCCTCATCAAAGATGTAAGTAAGCTATAGCAAGTCCAGAGAAAGGACCAGTCACAACACTTTTCAAAGTAGGATGGTTAGACAATGTGCTTTAATAGAATCTAGATTGACTATTCAGAGAAGGCAATGGCACCCCACTCCAGTACTCTTGCCTGGAAAATCCCATGGACGGAGGAACCTGGTGGGCTGCAGTTCATGGGGTCGCTAGGAGTCAGACACAACTGAGCAACTTCACTTTCACTTTTCACTTTCATGCATTGGAGAAGGAAATGGCAACCCACTCCAGTGTTCTTGCCTGGAGAATCCCAGGGACAGGGGAGCCTGGGGGCTGCTGTCTCTGGGGTCGCACAGAGTCGGACATAACTGAAGCGACTTAGCAGCAGCAGCAGCAGCAGATTGACTATTACGAGTCCAACGTTCAACTCTAATGCAGACCTACTAAAAATGAATCTTTGAAAATTAGGTCCATGAATACTTATTTTTAAAAATAATCTTTCAGAATTTATGTACCTTAAATTTGAGAAATACTCTGTTATAAACATCTGTCATTGGACTTGTGTTGGCAAAGGCCTACTGGATTAAATGAATCATGTGTCTGAGCAGTCATTATCTTTATACTAAGGTATAAAATGTAAATTGAGAAAGAATGAAGTCATTTTAAAATCTTTTATGCAAATGAATTCAATTCAGTATTGTAATACTAATATAATAATTAATTTTAATTAATATTATGACTAATCATTGAATTCTAAATAAAATTTCTATCTAAATGAAAAGAATACATGATCTTATTTCATTGTTCAAGCTGAACAACTTAGAATCCTCTAACAAAACTGATTCAACAAAACAGACTATCTTTAACAGAAAAATAGAAAAAACGAGTAATATTCTCTCTATGCCTCTGTCTCTCAAATGTAACAATATGAATGTGTTTAATGAAATAATGACTAAAATAAGCAAAAAATAAGGTAACATTCAATTACTCAACACACCAGTCCAAATGGCCATCATCAAAAAATCTAAAACAACATGTGTTGGAGAGGATGTAGAGAGAAGGGAATCCTCCTACACTGTTGTTGGGAAATGTAAATTTATTCACCCACTATGGAGAACAGTATGGAGGTCCTTAAAAAATTGAAAACAGAGCTACCATATGACACTGCAATCCCACTCCTATATCCAGAGAAAATTATGGTTTAAATTATACATGAACTCCAATGTTCACTGCAGCATTATTTACAATAGCCAAGTTATGGAAAGCAACCTAAATGCTTATCAATAGAGAAATGATAAGAGAGAAGTGGTACACATATACAATGGAATATTACTCAACTACTAAAAAGAAATAATGCCATCTGCAGCAACATGGATGGACCTAGAGATTGTCATACTGAGTAGTAAGTCAGAGAAAGACAGATTTCTTACAATATCCGTGGTGGTTCAAATGGTAGAGACTTTGTCTGTAATGCAGGAGACCAGAATTTGATCTCTGGGTCAGGAAGATCCCTTAAAAAAGGGATTGGCAACCCACTCCAGTATGCTTGCCTGGTGAATTTCATGGACAGAGGAGCCTGGTAGGCTACAGCTTATATGGTCACAATGAGTTGGACACAACTGAGTGACAGATTTTCACTTTCCTTAATCCCTTATATGCAGAATATAAACAGAAATGATACAAATGAACTTATTTATAAAATAGACTCACAAACCTATGGTGGGAAAGGAAAGCAGGAGGAATGTGAAAGTTAGGGAGTTTGAGACTGACATGTACACACTGTTATATTTAAAATGGAAAATCAATGAAGAACTACTGTATAACACAGGGAGCTCTATACAATATTATGCAGCAGCCTGGATGGGAAGGGAATCTGGGGGAGAATGTATACACATATATGTATGGCTGAGTCCCTTCGCTGTTCACCTGAAACTATCACAAAATTTTTAATCAGCCATACTCCAATATAAAAAAGTTAAAGATACAATATAAAAATATTTTTAAAGACAACAATGTACATTATGGTATGAGTATTTTTGAATTTGAAAAAATGACTAGCACTAAATAAAATAAAGTGCATATATTTATATGTACATATCAGTTGATGAAAATATAAAAATAATTATGGTTTCAGGTGTTGGGGAAAAGCAGGCACGGGTAAGGCAGTGTAAGGATGAGGCACCTCAGTACAGACAGTTCAATTCAGTTGCTGAGTCCTGTGTGACTCTTTGCAACCCATGAACTGCAGCACGCCAGGCCTCCCTGTCCATCACCAACTCCCAGGGTTCACCCAAACCCATGTGCATCTAGTCGGTGATGCCATCCAGCCGTCTCATCCTCTGTTGTTCTCTTCTCCTCCTACCCCTAATCCTTCCCAGCAATGGGGTCTTTTCCAATGAGGCAACTCTTCACATGAGGTAGCCAAAGTATTGGAGTTTCAGCTTCAACATCAGTCCTTCCAATGAACACCCAGGACTGATCTCCTTTAGGATGAACTTGTTGGTTCTTGCAGTCCAAGGGACTCTCAAGAGTCTTCTCCAACACCACAGTTCAAAAGCATCAATTTTTTGGCACTCAGCTTTCTTCACCATCCAACTCTCATATCCATACATGACCACTGGAAAGACAACAGCCTTGACTAGACAGACTTTTGTGGGCAAAGTAATGTCTCTGCTTTTGAATATGCTATCTAGGTTGGTCATGACTTCCCTTTCAAGGAGTAAGTGTCTTTTAATTTCATGGCTGCAATCACCATCTCCAGTGATTTTGGAGCCCAAAATCAAGCCCCAAAATAAAGTCTGACACTGTTTCCACTGTTTCCCCATCTATTTCCCATGAAGTGATGGGACCGGATGCCATGATTTTAGTTTTCTGAATGTTGAGCTTTAAGCCAACTTTTTCACTCTCCTCTTTCACTTTCATCAAGACGCTTTTTGGTTCCTCTTCACTTTCTGCCATAAGGGTGGTGTCATCTGCATATCTGAGGCTATTAATATTTATCCCAGCAATCTTGATTCCAGCTTGTGCTTCCTCCAGCCCATAATGTATGCTGCATATAACTTAAATAAGCAGGGTGACAATATACAGCCTTGACATACTCCTTTCCCTATTTGGAACCAGTCTGTTGTTCCATGTCCAGTTCTAAATGTTGCTTCCTGGCCTGCATACAGATTCCTCAAGAGGCAGGTCAGGTGGTCTAGTATTCCCATCTCTTTCAGAATTTTCCACAGCTTATTGTGATCCACACAGTCAAAGGCTTTGGCATAGTCAATAAAGCAGAAACAGATGTTTTTCTGGAACTCTCTTGCTTTTTCAATGATCCAGCAGATGTTGGCAATTTGATCTCTGGTTCCTCTGCCTTTTCTAGAACTAGCTTTAACATCTGGAAGTTCATGGTTAACCTATTGCTGAAGCCTGGTTTGGAAAATTTTGAGCATTACTTTACTAGCATGTGAGAAGAATGCAATTGTGCGGTAGTTAGTGCATTCTTTGGCAGTATAGACAAGGTAACGTAAATTAATAGTTCTTAGGTTGGGAACTGGATTCATATGATCTCACTCAAAATATAACTGTCAACAGTGTACCTCTAATGAGATTAAATATTTAACTGAAAAAATGGGATCGTGCCTTTGATGAAAAAATATTGTTTGATTTCGGAATGTATGTGTCGGCATGCTCAAAATTATAAGTAGAAACAAATTTCAGGGTTTTGGGAGAGATTTACCCTGGAGATGGTACAGCATTTACCTTAGACTCTGAAAACCAGTGATACATTAAGAAGCATAATCATTTAAGAACAAATACAACAACTACAGCAGCAAGCTGTCAAGTAACAACACCCAGCATGCTCAATAAGAACATATATAGGGATTATTTGCTGCTTATGGGATTGGGGGCAGGAGGAGAAGCGGCCGACAGAGGATGAGATGGCTGGATGGCATCAAAGACTCGATGGACATGAGTTTGAATGAACTCCGGGAGTTGGTGATGGACAGGGAAGCCTGGCATGTGGCGGTTCATGGGGTCGCAAAGAGTCGAACATGACTGAGCAACTGAACTGAACGGAACTGATAGAAATGCCGCTTCTGGAAGGTTCCAAACAAATAGTATACTTCAGTGAATATTTCAATAAATCTTCATCAATAAATTAAAGATATAATGTAGTAATTTCTGATGAAAAGTTCATGCTTTTCCCTTTTTATTTATTTTGACATCTTAGTGCATTCATTCTATATACTTTTGAAATCACTACACATTTTAAGCACAGTGATATTGATATAAGATAATTTACCTTTTTATAAGTATTGCTTTCATTAATATGCCTCTGCAGCCAAGGAAAAGGCAGTCTAATCGAAGGGGGAATTTTTTTTTCACATTAAAAAAAGACAGATGTTCCTTCAAACTTAAAATAACTGAAGGTAAAAGAAATTTGATGCAAACAAATGTATGCCCACTGATGGATAGGAGTATGTCCTTCTAAAAGAAAAAGAAATCTGTTTGTTTTATCTGTGATTTAGGGTAAAATTCCACAGTGCCTTTAACTGCTTTCTGATGGTAGGAAGTTTCCTTCAGATCTGATTTTCAATGCCAGTAACTTGTATGATTTAAAAATATATATACTCTTAATGCATTAACCAGTTTGTCTGAAATCTTCTTTAATGTCTACAAATTACTTTCTCTCACATTATACTTGCTGGATAGGATGAAATAGGTAACTAAAAATAAGTATTAATGATAATATGTTATTTTTTAATTTAAATGTATTTAAAAGTTCACATGTAATAAGTTCTTAAAACATCAAAAACTGTACCAGAAACTATTACAAGCAATTTGCACATATTAAATCTTTTAAATACAACATCTTATAAGCTAGGGATTTTTATCTCCAGGCAAAAGGGGAAAATAAATCATAGATAAGTAAATTGTACAAGGCCACATGCTTATTGAGAAGTGGAGCTAAGATCCGTAATTAATTACAGACCCCATGTTCTTATCTATTACACTGTAATATGTCAAGCTCTGTCAAAAAAAAACACAAAAACTGTTTCTAACTGAAAAATTAAATAGCTGGAAAAGTTAGCACAATTAAATATGCAATGCAAAGAAAACAAATTTTGAGTATTTAGAACATTATCATCAAAAATTAAAATAACTATTTATTTCATATATATTCATTAAAATGACATTTAAAATAATTCTGCTTTATAGTTATAAAACAAAGTCTTTCAACACCTAAGCTTTCTAAGTATGTAACCAATCATGTGCTTTCTTTATTCTATGATAAACTCTGTTATAGTGCTCTTTTGCAGGCCACTGAAATATGTATGGAATTTTAAAAACTGGTTATCCTTACACATTGTGTGTTAAGTCAATAGCAGTAAAGAAACTGGGCTGCTTATAAAGTGGCTATATAAAAGTGCTAGGGAAAGAAAATTGCATTATTTTGGATCTTTCTAGTGCCCTGCCAGAATAGAAAATCATTAATATTTTCAGTCATACATGCATTCAGTCATTTCAGAAAAAAACATTTTGAGCCTATGAAACACAATAAGAACAATAATAGAACTATTATTCTATGTCAAATAATAAAAACAGAATGATGAAGAGAAAAATAATCACATTGTTCCAACCTTAGTTTTTGCAGAGTCCAAAAACTCAAAATTTTAGGTTCTAGACCAGGGGTCAGAAGTTCAATTCAGTTGCTCAGTCATGTCTGACTATTTGCGACCCCATGAGTCACAAAGCACATCAGGCTTCCTTGTCCATCACCAACCTCTGGAACTTACTCAAACTCATGTCCATTGAGTTGGTGATGCTATCCAACCATCTCACCCTCTGTTGTCCCCTTCTCCTCCTGCCTTCAATCTTTCCGCATATCAGGGTCTTTTGTAATGAATCAGTTCAAGGTCAGTAACTGCAGCCCAAATGACTGACTTATCTTTATGTCTACTGTGGTTTATCTTGCATGTTTAGCTAAGAAAGTATTTTTCACCTCCAACATTGGGAAAAAATAAAATCAAAATTGTGATATTGTGTGACACATGAAAATTATAGGAAATCAAAATTTAGTGTCTGTAAATAAGTTGCATTTTTTCTTTTTTAAACATATCCATGCTCACTTGTTTATGTATAGTCTACAGCTATTTTTATACTACGGGGAACAGGTTGAGTAGTATGATAGTAGTATGTAGCCTAAAATATTTGCTATCTGTACTTTTATATAAATCTTTTCCCCCTCATATATACTATCCATACCTACTCATTCATGAAATGTTTACTGAAAAATTCTTACTGAATTAATGAAGCTAGTCATATTTAAATAATCTTTCTCTGAACAATTTACTAAACTCCTTGTTAGAAATTCACCCGCTGCCTATTTTTAACAGTGATTGTGACTGATTGATGCAATCTTTTAAAAATACAAGTAATGTGTTTCTGTTTTCAAATACAGAGTATTTTATGTACATGTGATATGTATGTGCATGTGTGCATGCTAAGTCACTTCAGTTGTGTCCAACTGTTTGTGACCCTATGGACTGTGGCCTGCCAAGTTCCTATATGTCCATGGGATTCTCCAGGCAAGAACACTGAAGTGGGTTGCCATACCCACCTCCAGGGAATTTTCCCAATCCAGTGATCAAATCCACATCCCCTGCATTGGCAAGCAGGTTCTTTACCACTAGCGCCACCTGGGAAGCCCATATGTGATCTGACTGTTTAATTATGATGTCAATTTTTTAAAAAAGTCTAAAGTGAAGTCTCTATCCACAAATAATATTTAAATAGGAAGGAATCATTAATTACTTATTTGCCAAAACGTGGGCTTGTCTTTGTTGTAGCTGTGTTTTTTAAATCTCTAATGTTGGGATAGATTAAAGTTGCCGCTGATGTGCTCAGTCGTGGCCAACTCTTTGCAACCCCATGGACTGTATGTAGCCCACCATTTCCTCTGTCCATGGAATCTTCCAGGTAAGAATACTGGAGTAGGTTGTCATTTCCTTCCCCAAGATTAAGATGGGACTAAAGCTAATGTCAGGTGACAAAACTATATCTCAGATTCCACAAGAGCAGTTTTATTTTTCTCCTTGATTATATTTTGGGATTCTCTTGGCTTGTTTTCTTAGAAGAGTTTAATTTTCTTGTAGCTGATGATATTACAAAACCACAAATTCTAAAATGAATAAACAAACAAATGAAAAAACAAACCAAACAAACAAAAAACAAATTCATATTGATGACCCAGATTAAAAACAAATATTATCTTCAGATTTCCCTACTATTCAACAATATAAAGCCTTCCCTCCAGACTGAGTTTTTCACCAGAAAAATTTTTGGATCAACTATAAGAAGACTTCTCTAGTGTTAAAGTTTAGGCACACCACTAAAACAAAGTGGTTTAAACTTCATTACTGTAAATAATCTTTTTCATTGACTCTTAATGTATAATACAATTTGACTAGAAATTCTAATAATAAATTGTCTATTAAAAATTGGTAGATTCCTAGGGTGGCTGTAATCATCTTTTCTCATTATATTTTCATCTCTTAGGACCCCATTCATACCTAGAGTTTCTTTGATTACTTATATACAGCTTTGGTTACACAAAATCTGCATCAGCAGCTCCAAATTTCCCCTTGAGCATCAAACCTGTGTTTTTAAATGTCTGTTGAATGTAGTCCATTATATTTCATGGACAACTTGAACTCATACTGTCCAAACTGAATTCATCTACTTTTTCTTTTTTTTTCCCCTTCTCCAAATTCACTTCGTGGCCAGTATTCTTAATTTCAGTGAATGGTAACAGTGTCTCCTCACTTTTCTGAATCCACTCATTCTGGACATTTTCCTCACACTTCTTCCTTGTCACCTGGCTTTCTGTTTTCCTACTCACTGACACAACTGATTAATATTTGTACATTTTAGCTCCTAAGAATCTTTGTCTCTGAGTACTAAATATGTAAGTATTTTCTTCATTTCAACAGTCACACCCTTAGTTTGGTTCATCATTTCTTATGCTTTTGATTTTTTTATTAGTTTTTTTACTAAATTCCCTAAATTTATTCTCAAACTATCCATCCTCTTCAATGTTTGCATAAATGAGTTAACAAATCTGCATTAAATAATTGAGTCCACATTGCCCAAATTAAGTCCAAATGTTGTATTATTGCATAAGGAACTCTCAGTCTCCATCCTGTCTCCTGTAAAAATGCATGTCTTTTTACTTTAATAGTACACTATAATTCAGCCTTATGAATTAGAGTCATCTCCCAGCACACACCATTCACCTTTGCTTCTGTGCCTTTTATCTCAATGTTCTCTCCACCTGGTTTTTTCCTCTTATGTTTCCTACCTAATTTCTACTGGTTCAAATCCGGCTTAGTTGTCATATTTTCATAAAAGTTTTTTCTAGTGTTGTTAGAAAAATGACAAAGAAATCCCCATATACATCCTTCCATAAAGCCAGTGAAAAATCTGTGAAAAACTGTCAGATTCAACCTTTTTGGAACATGAAAAAATTACCAAAAGTTTGTGGCAAGCAGAGTAATACTTCCATAATAAAAGCCAACTGAATCTTGGAAAGAACGAGAGCCTTGTGGCATAATTTCAACCTGCCCTGTTTCTACTTCACAGTCCCCAGTTATTCAATGTCTTTGAAGATAACAACCAACAACCCTTATATATGTACCAGTACCAGATGGAACAAAACAGAGCTCATTTACAAAAAAAAATGTGGTTTATTTTGGCCTGTTCAGTAACTTCCCAGATGACCAGTTCAAAAAGGTTTGTCTTTGTCTTGCCCAATAGGAACTCTCCCAGTGCTGAGGCAGCTATCCGAGGCATTTGTCAAAAACTGTATAGGGAGATGTAATAGCCATCGTTTTCTGGGACAATGAATGTTGCTCAGTCGTGTCCAGCTCTTTGCAACCCCATGTACTATAGCATGCCAGGCTTCTCTGTCCATGGAGATTCTCCAGGAAAGAATAATAGAGTGGGTATCCATGCTCTCTTCCAGGAGATCTTCCCAACCCAGGGATCGAACCCACATCTCCAGCATTGCAGGAGGATTCCTTACTATCTGAGCCACCAGGGAAGCACAATGAAAAATACTTGGAGCAAATCATTGACTAAACAAAAAGCTTGGGGAAAATGCTAGGGAATGAGATGCTTTAGGTAATTCATGTTTTTAAACACCCCAAGTTATTCTTGGGAATCCAGAAAGTCACGAGAATTCCCAGAGCAGGGCACCTGTTCGAGAAAAAGATAAGATTCAAAGCGATCATTTCTGATTGAACTTTATGCTCTACATAGGGAGGAAGTAGAGATTAAGGAAGACTTGTAAACTGCCTGGATCATTGTTGAGGATATGCTTAACATGTAGAGGCATCAGCAAAGACTGGGAGTTTGCTGTTTCTCGGTATTTAAGCAAATCTTAGTTCTATCTCATCACTAAACCAACCAAATAGAGACATTAGTGGCCACACATGGAAAAGAATAGAGACTTTACAAAATTAATTATTCAGAATTACATTCACTATGATGGTATATATGTATGTATGTATACACAGACATACACATTGGCAGAGATGTATATTAGTGATAAACTGGCTATAAATGGGGATCTTAAGAAATAAAAATATAGTGAGAAGGGGAGATAATTGGATTTTTAGAGTTATCACATTATCATGTTAAAAATGATCAGTTTGACAACAAATATGATGAATACAAATAAACAAAAAAGTATGACCCACACACAGAAGAAAATAAAGGCAAATAATAGAAACTGTCCATAAGGAAGTTCAAACAGTGAGTTTACTAGACAAAGACTAATCTATTACATATTTCTATTTAGATGAAATGTCCAGATCAGGCAAATATATTGACAAAAATAGATTTTGGTGTCCCAGGTAAGGGTAGGGGGATATGAAATGAGCAATGGCTGCTTAAGGGGTACACAGTTTCCTTTGGAGGAGATTAAAATTTTCTGGAATTAGATTGTGGTGATAGTTGCAAAAGTCTGTGAATTTGCTACGTACCCAGTATAAATACAGTGGCTAAAGGGGTGAGATTTTTTGCTACATGAATTCATCTCAATAAAAACAAGTCCCTCCCCTCGGCAAAAGGCTTTCAAGACCTTTCCACATTAGGTTTGCTGTTCCTTATAGATATAGATATCTGGAGAAGGAAATGGCAACCCACTCCCAATATTCTTGCCTGGAGAATCCCATGGACAGAGGAGCCTAGTGGGCAACCGTCCATGGTGTCACAAAGAGTCAGACATGACTGAGCTACTAACATTTCTTTATGACAGATATCAGAGTCTCTTAAAATTTCTATTTCCTTGCATGTTTTCCACCTTAACTGGAAGCTTAAGAGGATTAGTGATAATATATCTCAGTTTAATAGCTAGAAATATGCTTAAAGTACATATCTACTGCACTTGAAAAACTTAAAATAGAATCTCAAAAACACCTACAAAGGTCAGTTTTTGTTCCAATCCCAAAGAAGGGCAATGCCAAAGAATGTTCAAACTATCAGACAGTTACCCTCATTTCACAAAATAGCAAGGTAATGCTCAAAATTCTTCAACCTAAGCCTCAGTAGTACCTGAACCAAGAACTTCCAGGTGTACAAGATGGATTTAGAAAAGGCAGAGGAACCAGAGATCAAACTGACAACATCCATTGGAGCATAGAATAAAGCAAGGGAATTCCAGAAAAACAAACAAACAAACAAACAAAAAACATCTTCAATGACTATGCTAAAGCCTTTGATTGTATGGATTATAACAAACTGTGGAAAATTCTTAAAGAGATGGGAATACTCCACCACCTTACCTGTCTCCTGAGAAACCTACATGCAGGTCAAGAAGCAAGAATTAGAACCAGACATGGAAAAATGGACTGGTTCCAAATTGAGACAGGAGCACGTCAAACTGCATATGGTCACCCTGCTTATTTAACTTATATGCAGAGTACATCATGAGAAACACTGGGCTGGATGAAGCACAAGCTGGAATCAAGATTGCTGGGAGAAATATCAATAATCTCTGATATGCAGATGATATCACTCTAATGGCAGAAAGTATAGAAGAACTAGAGAGCCTCTTAATGAGGGTGAAAGAGGAGAGTAAAAATGCTGTCTTAAAACTCAGTACTCAAAAAATGAAGATCATTGCATCTGGTTCTTCACTTCACGACAGATAGATGGAGAAACAATGGAAATAGTGACAGACTTTATTTCCTTGTGTTCCAGAATCACTGCAGATGGTCACTCCAGCCATGAATTAAAAGACACTTGCTCCTTGGAAGAAAAGATATGATAAACCTAGACAGTGCATTAAAAAACAGAGACATCACTTCACCAATAAATGTCCATCTATTTAAAGGTGTGATTTTTCCAGTAGTCATGTACAAATATGAGAGTTGGACCATAAAGAAAGCTGAGCACCAATGAACCAATGCTTTCAAACTGTGGCACTGGAGAAAACTCTTGAGCATCCCTTGAATAGCAAGGAGATCAAACCAGTCAGTCCTACAAGAAATCAACCCTGAATATTCATGGGAAGGACGGATGCTGAAGCTGAAACTCCAATACTCTGGCCACCTGATAGGAAGAGCCAACTCATTGGAAAAGACCCTGATTCTGGGAAAGATTAAGAGCAAAAGGAGAAAGGGGTGACGGAGGATGTGGTGGTTTACCATCAACCCAATGGATATGAGTTTGAGCAAACTCTGGGAGTGAAGGCCAGGGAAGCCTGGCATGCTGCAGTCCATGGGGTGGCAAACAGTTGGACCTGACTTAGTGACTGAACAACAACAAACACCTACAAAAGGTTTCTCTCTGATAGTGGGGTGCTTCAGAATGAGAGAGGTATTTGTCCTGAAAGAATACATAAATGGATGTGCTGCAGTTATTCACATTTTAGGGGTGGACAGAGAGCCCTAAGACAAAGGGCTTACTATATATGAAGATATATAAGCGCAAGTGAAATAATTTAATTACAACACCAGATTTATAAAATTAAAATATAGGACACTATGTGCATTATTGGATATCAGAAAAAAAAGTAAAATATGAGAGTGAATGCTATAGAAAGAGCTAATGAGGAAACTGGAAATAAATCTGGAACAGAATAATAGTTACTTAAACTTTGCTTGGGGAAGTGACTCACCATCTCCCCATCTGTAGACTGAGTTCTACCATGTGTAATTGGGATGTTATCAAAATAAATGTGGTTAACAGATGTCCTCAAAGTCTAAGATAATAAATTGAATATGATAGAGAAAGAAGATATTTGAAAATTATCTTGTTTGTAAGTTTTGATGGCTGAAAAAATTGTAGTGCCTCTAATAGCATGAGGGAGACAGCAGGGAAAGACTATTCTGAACAAAATATGATGATCTTAAGACTGGACATAATTATATTTGAAGACTAAGTGGAACATAGATATAAAAATGTCAGAATTAAGGAATAAAGAGTAAACCTTTCTTAACATAAGCTTAGAGTTTTTTCAAAAAATATAAATAGATGCTCTTCAAATTGAGTTCTGCTGCTTTAAATGACAACCAGAAATTCAGGTAACAAGAAACACATATTCAGCAAGTTTTCTTCAAATTCATATTTCTAATCATTGATGCAATAATTGATACATTAGCCCATTTAATCAATATTAATCAAGAGCCAAGAATACATGCCAAGAATAGATGCTGAGGATAGATGAGTGAATACTGTCTACAAAGCTCTTACCTTTACAGAGTATCTTTCATAATAAAGGTAAATGTATGTCAGTCAAGTAAGGTCTTCAACTTTGATTTTAAAATATCAGTATGCATGTACATTGCAAAGCTGTCATCACATAACTTTTTTTCCCCTCTCATGTTCCTCAGCATGTAACTTCACTGTTATTATTAATTTCATGACAATCCCCATATGCTGCCACCAAGTGGAAGCGTTTTTACTGGACTACAGTTCTAAGCTGGCCCTACTGCTTCCTTTAATTCATTTTCAGTACCAAAGATGTGCTGAGTAAAAACAAAGTGCTCAGTGCTGGGGCACAGCTGAGAGGATGAGTATACCAAGGTATATCATATCATGTCCATGTCTGAGAAATGATTTTTGCAGTCTAGACAATGAAGCAGAATTCTGTACAAGTATACAACTATGAGACATACAGATTGTTAGCTATATAACTGTCAAGTTCAATGAGTATGAGTTAGTGTCCCAGGATTCTGATCAGTATTAGAATATCCTGAGTCAAGAGTGTAGGGAGTAGCAACAGTAAGAAGAGGTATCTATACCCTATTTCAGTTTCATAGTCTACAGTGGAGTCTTCATTCTTGAAAGTCAAGATGGTAGCATTTCATTTGTTAAGACTATTTATAATCACATATTTATCCATATTTCAAGCTTAATCCTTCTAAAAATATCAACATTAAAAATTATATTTTTTTAATTCTAGTTTCCTTGGTATGTATGCCGAGCAGTGGGATTGCTGGGTCATAAGGCAGTTCTATTTCCAGTTTTTTAAGGAATCTCCACACTTTTCTCCATAGTGGCTATACTAGTTTGCATTCCCACCAACAGTGTAAGAGGGTTGCCTTTTCTCCACACCCTCTCCAGCACTTATTGCTTGTAGACTTTTGGATCTCAGCCATTCTGACTGGTGTGAAATGGTACCTCATTGTGGTCTTGATTTGCATTTCTCTGATCATGAGTGATGTTGAGCATCTTTTCATGTGTTTTTTAGCCATCTGTATGTCTTCTTTGGAGAAATGTCTATTTAGTTCCTTGGCCCATTTTTTGAGAGACACGTGTATCCCATTGTTCATCACAGCACTGTTTATAATAGCCAGGACATGGAAGCAACCTAGATGTCCATCAGCAGATGAATGGATAAGAAAGCTGTGGTACATATGCACAATGGAGTATTGCTCAGCCATCAAAAAGAATACATTTGAATCAGTTCTAATGAGGTGGATTAAACTGGAGCTGATTATACAGAGTGAAGTAAACCATAAAGAAAAACACCAATACAGTATACTAACACATATATATGGAATTTAGAAAGATGGTAACGATAACCCTGTATGTGAGATAGCAAAATAGACGCAGACATACAGAAAAGACCTTTCGACTCTGTGGGAGAGGGCAGGGTGATTTGGGAGAATGGCATTGAAACATGTATAATATCATATAAGAAACGAATCACCAGTCTAGGTTTGATGCAGGATACAGGATGCTTGGGGCTGGGGCATTGGGATAACCCAGAGGGATGGTATGGGGAGGGAGGTAGGAGGGGGGTTCAGGAGTGGGAACTTATGTACACCCGTGGCAGATTCATGTTGATGTATGGCAAAACCAATACAGTATTGTAAACTAAAAAAAAAAATAAAAAAATAAAAAAAATTTTAAAAATTATATATTTTTAAATTTAAATGACATGTTTACACTGGGACCACCCTGGTGGTTCAGCAATAAAGAATTCACATGCCAATGCAGGAGATGCAGGTTCAATCCCTGGGTCAGGAATATTCCCTCAAGAAGAAAATGAAAACCTGTTCCAGTATTCTTACCTGGGAAATCCCATGGACAGATGAGCCTGACAGGCGATAGTCCAGGGTACAGCAAGAGTTGATATGACTTTGTGGCTAAACAGTGGCAACAATGTTTACATTAGACCTGAAATCCATAAACTGTAGTTAGAAATTATTTTTTAAAAGAAATTAAGCCTATAAAGAGAAAATACATTCATTTCAAATAAGAGTGAAGTTATTAAAAATGGCCATGTAAATAAGTCATAGAGACTTTTTCCCTACATTCCAAAAGAGAGATTGAATTTGCATGACCAAGGTAAAATTATTCTAAGAATTTATTTTCAATTTTGAAACAAAGATATTCTCATATATATAGGATATATACAGGCATCTTCAACTCAAATCACTGGAGAATGGTTAAGATTGGATATAAAAAGGGGAGTCCAGTGCAGTGGAACCAACTGTGAGCTAAGATACAAAAGTATAAGTGATGTGTTTAGTAAGTAGCATACAGAAAAATAAAGACTCAGCCAGAATTTACTGATTATGAAGCATATAGTAGGACAGGATAAAAGGGCCAGTCTTTAGTTTTTGTATTAGGCATTACTCTTTCATTAGCAAAACATATTTTTTATGCAATTATGGAATTCTAAGGTGTGCAATTGATTAGAAGCTCTTCTCTTTATACATAGCTAGATAGATGAAATATAGCAATATTTTCAGGCTTTCTCTCTTCCCAGGTAGCATTATGATTGGCATAAAAACCTTTAGTAGAAAAAGTTCTATCTGCACTAGCAAAAATATCTTAAAGAGAATTTTGATCAATTCAGCTGGTTTACACATCCATCTCTAAATCTTTTTTTCTTTAAGGCAATTTTCTTTGGTTTGACATAGGTTGTATAAGTACACCACACAATTTTGTTATTAAAATGGTTTGCATTTCTATTGCTCAATAAAAAAATTACTACAAATTTAAAAGCTTGAAACAACACATGGTTATTCTCTCACAGCTTCCATGGTCGGTACAGGCATAGTTTAGCTGAGCCCTTTTCTTAGCTAAGTCACACCTATCTGGAAGCTAGACTGAAACCAAAATCAAGGTTTCCATCAGGCTGCAGTAACACCTACGTTGAAAGTTCAGCTCAACTACTCCATGGTATTGGTAACTTGGCATCTATTTTTGTGGCCAAGTGGCCTGCAGGGACCTTGAACTGACATGAGCCCCTTCCTGGGGCACATGCATTAGTGAACAGCCCCCAGAATCCCAAGTACTTTTAAGTTCCTAAACTCCCTAGACCTCTTTGTGATAAGAACTCTTCCTCATCTCACATGTCTTCCCCTTGTCCACTCCTTTGATAAAGCCCTGTCAAAGCTTAACCAAAACCCCACTCTTTCTCACACATGGAGAACAGACTTATGGACACACAGAGACAGGAGAGTGTGGGACGAGTTAAGAGAGTAGCATTGGAATATATACATTACCATATGTTAAATAGATAGCTAGTGGAAAGTTGCTGTATAACACAGGGAGCTCAATCTGGTGCTCTGGTACCACCTAGAGGGGTGGGATCAGGTGGGAGGGAGGGTCAAGATGGAGGGGACACATGTATACTTCTGGTTGATTCATGTTGATATATGACAGAAACCAGCGCAGCATTGTAAAGCAATTATCTTTCAAATAAAAATAAATTAAAAAAAAAAAAAACCAAAAACTCTTTTTGGTTTGAGTTGACTAATCCAGACATAGCATAGGAACTTCAGAGCGCTCCACCCCATGGCCCCTCAGGACATGTGACCCACATCCTGAAGTTCTCTCTCTACCTGCAGCCTGCCTTGACCTCCCGTGGAAGTGTGCCATGTACCTTCTCCAGAACATGTGTATAATCAACTCATCTCTTTCACTCTCCCTTTTAGTCTTCTGTTGACCCATGGCTCATTATCCAACACCCCAGGACTCTACCTAGCAAATGAATTTAACAAAGTCACAACAGTTTGAAACCTAGGCCAAGTAATAATTCACTTCAAGGTCCCTCAGGTTGCTGGCTAAATTCATTTCTTATGATTATAGAACTGAATTTACTGTTTTATTCATGCCCATCAGCCATGCACCCAGAGACTACTTGTAGTTTCTTTCCATGGGGTCCTCTTAAAACATGAGACTTCTTCAAAATCTGTAACTTTTTTCTTCAGTGTGCTGTTAATTGCTGGACTTCATGCCATTCCTGAAAGTCCCCTAGTAATTTTCTGTTTTCTCATGAATTTAGTTTAAATCTCTAATTTAAAAATTAAAATCAGTCTCCAAGGAATTCTTATGTATTTTTCCACTCAGATTTACTTGTTTACTTTTTATTGAATTATAACTTCAGTGTTCTCTTAGTGATCTTGACTTTATTTCTTCCATCAGTTCTGTTCAACAGCTCAGTCATGTCTAGCTCTTTGCAACCCCAGGGACTGCAACATGTCAGGCTTCCCTGTCCATCACCAACTCCTGGAGTTTACTCAAATTCATGTCCATCGAGTTGATGATGCCATCCAACCATCTCACCCTGTTTCGTTTCCTCCTCTTCCCACCTCAATCTTTCCCAGTATCAGGGTGTTTTCCAGTGAATCAGTTTTCGCATCAGATGGCCAAAGTAGCTTTCCCCCAAAAAATGCCTTATTTGTAGATATAATCTTTCACAACACTTTTCCTACTGCATTTGTCTACAAATCCCAATGTATTGACTAAAAGCAGTTTCCAAAGATGAAGGGCATACATACTTCTGTTTCCACCAGCCTAAGAAGATTACTGAAGAAATGGATACTTTTGGATATCATAAATTAAGACTGCTATCTATATTAAATGCATGTAAGATACTATGTATAAAGTTTTAAATCTTCATCTAAGGTTACAGTTCCCTTTTAAATTAACATAAATATTTTCAGTTCAGTTCAGTTGCTCAGTCATGTCTGATTCTTTGCAACCCCATGAATCGCAGCACGCCAGGCCTCCATGTCCATCACCAGCTCCCAGAGTTCACTCAAACTCATGTGCATCAAGTCGTTGATGCCATCTAGCCATCTCATCCTCGGTCGTCCCCTTCTCCTCCTGCCCCCAATCCCTCCCAGCATCAGGGTCTTTTCCAATGAGTCAACTCTTCGCATGAGGTGGCCAAAGTATTGGAGTTTCAGCCTCAGCATCAGTCCTTCCAATGAACACCCAGAACTGATCTCCTTTAGGATGGACTGGTTGGATCTCCTTACAGTCCAAGGGACTCTCAAGAGTCTTCTCCAGCACCACAGTTCAAAAGCATCAATTCTTTGGTGCTCAGCTTTCTTCACAATCCAACTCTCACATCCATACATGACCACTGGAAAAACCATAGCCTTGACTAGAAGGACCTTTATTGGCAAAGTAATATCTCTGCTTTTCAAGATGCTATCTAGGTTGGTCATAAAGTGTCCCCTTAAAACATAACTTTTAACATTGAACATATTGTCTCTGATGTAATTAACACTACAAAAACAATGCCTGAATTATTTTCTTCAATATAGCAAAGAATAATTTAACTATTTTTAAACTCCAATATAACTCTATAGCATATTGAGCTTGTGATTAATCAAAAATTTCTAGTATTTCCAATAACGTTTCTATTAAGCCAGGTCTCAATAATCCTGCACTTATACAGAACTGATTCTTTCATCAAATAAATACAAGGTCAAATATTCAAGTTTGCCAAGTTCTTTACTGTTACTGCACACAAATTTTCTTCAGAAGTAAAATTTATCAGTGCAGGATTAACTAACATTAACTACATTTTTACTTCTCTACAGATATCAGAATATGCCTTCTATATCCTGATTACAACTATTGACTAAAATGTGAAGGGTGCAGATTGGAGGGCATAATATTTGGTATTTACTTTATATAAACTCATATCATTTTATTAACACAGAGTATATTTTTTCATTTATAATTATAGCCATTTAATCATCTTTACTTCTAAATTTTATACAAGACCTTATTGCAAGCAGCTGTAAAATAGAGGTAAAGTACATGTTTGAGTCCTCTCTAATGATCTCCTCCTATATATCTTAGTTCCTCTCTCCCTTTGATTCTTTGATCCAATGTCCTCTTTACAGTAAGAGTTTCCATGGTCACTTTATTTAAATTATAATTCCCATCTCCCAGGCATGCCATACTTCCCTCTACTTTAATTTTTGCTCATGTTGTTTTTATATTTTACATTTTTAGTTATTCATCAATTACTCTCCTTCCCCAGAATGTAATCACGTGGAACCCCTTGAGTGCAAAGATTTCCATTTCTGTTTGTTGTTGTTTTATACTCATGTTCACAGAAGCTAAAAAAGTTTTTAGGATAATGGACGCCAATGAATATTTGTAAGTGAATGTGTGCATTACTCTCATTTACTAAAATACTTTGAAGAAAGAATTTGTGTCATATTACCATAATACTTTTTTTTAAATCCTGTTTATGTTTAATGCCTACCATTATTTTCAACGACATCATTTCTTAAGTCATTGCTTTTAGAAGTTTCCTCAAAGTTTAGAATTGTTTTTTGGTAGCTTCTATTCTGTCTTTTTTTCAGGTATTTCCTTTATCCTTTTTTTTTTTTTTAATTTTATTTATTTTTTTATTTTTTAAATTTTAAAATCTTTAATTCTTACATGCGTTCCCAAACATGAACCCCCCTCCCACTTCCCTCCCCATAACATCTCTCTGGGTCATCCCCATGCACCAGCTCCAAGCATGCTGTATCCTGCATCAGACATAGACTGGCGATTCAATTCTTACATGATAGTATACATGTTAGAATGTCATTCTCCCAAATCATCCCACCCTCCCCCTCCCTCTGAGTCCAAAAGTCCATTATACACATCTGTGTCTCTTTCCCTGTCTTGCATACAGGGTCGTCATTGCCATCTTCCTAAATTCCATATATATGTGTTAGTATACTATATTGGTGTTTTTCTTTCTGGCTTACTTCACTCTGTATAATCGGCTCCAGTTTCATTCATCTCATCAGAACTGATTCAAATGAATTCTTTTTTACGGCTGAGTAATACTCCATTGTGTATATGTACCACAGCTTTCTTATCCATTCATCTGCTGATGGACATCTAGGTTGTTTCCATGTCCTAGCTATTATAAACAGTGCTGCGATGAACATTGGGGTACATGTGTCTCTTTCAATTCTGGTTTCCTCGGTGTGTATGCCCAGCAGTGGGATTGCTAGGTCATAAGGTAGTTCAATTTGCAATTTTTTAAGGAATCTCCACACTGTTCTCCATAGTGGCTGTACTAGTTTGCATTCCCACCAACAGGTTCTCAATTCCTTTGGAGAATCATACAAAGTCTAAATCAAAGTATGTTTTCTCCTAAAATTAATTATAAATGATATAATACCTCAAGGTAGAAGTTTATAATATTTCTCATTAACCATACTTCAAAAAAATTTTTTTGTTAAAAGGAAAAGGAGTTGGTTTAAAAAAAGTTTATAGTATTTCTCAAACTGGATTTTGAAGAAGTACAAAATGTCATGTTACCGTGTCTGATAAGTTTTCAAGCTTATTGTAAGTATAGAATTTGAATATTTTACCTAAATATTAGACTTCTGATAAAAAAGACACTAATAAGTAAGGAAACTTCATTATGTTCCTTTCCATAACCAAGAATAATGACAGCATTCAGCTGGTGAAATTTTTCACAGAAAATATCTGTTAAGAGGCTTAAAATGCTAGAGGAGAGCCTGCATTTACTACAAATGCTTATTAAAAAACCTGCTGTGTCACACTTTAAAGGGTAAGAAACATTGTTAATGAAAGTAAAAAAAAAAAAATCAGTGGACAAAAGTCATTTTAGATAACTTCCAACAATTAATTTTAAATAATTTCACATTTGACCTAGATACCCTTATATTTTGGCCTGCATCTGTGTACTGCAAGTGCCCTTGTGAAATTTAATGAATTGTCTTAACATCAACTGCATTGTTTTCACTTCTAAGAATAGTGCTTGCTCATGAGTTTTCTTGTAAATGACAAGTAAGATTTCCATAATTTCCCAATCATGAATTAATTCTGCTTTTAAAGAGGTACTGACAGTCTGCTTATTTTTGGATTAATATGTAACAAAGCTATTCTCTGGGGATGCATATTCTTATTAAATATTGGTTGTGCAATAATATGCTCTCTAAGCCCCTAAAGTACCATTATATCCCAGCATACAGCTTATTTTCATCCCCTAGGAAAGCAGTAACCCAGAGAATATATTCATAAAATGAATGCATCTTGGCTTATGAATGCAACTTGAGATGACACTGCTGAACATAATTGATTGACAGAACACTTTGCTACTTTCATTATTGCTCTAAAAACTGAAGCATCCTCAGTGGAACAATTCTAAGTAGGGATCTTACTATTTCATCTTTCCTAATTTGAATATCTAGCTGGGGACAAATTTTCAGTTACTCTTGATCTTCAAATCTTGCATCCCTCTTCTTTTACTTTCCTATTCATTTGTTAAAAATATCTAGGACAGATTTGTCCCAAAGTGCTTTTTGTAAAGTAGTAACTTGGGTTGAAATTGCTTAAAATAAAGCCAATCATTTCTAAAACTTACTAAACTTATAAAGGAATATTTAATTTGAATATGTGATTTTGAGTAACCATAAGAGGATATGGTATAGGGTAATCCTAAATTATTCTAACTACATTTTTTTTCTTTTCACAAAAAATTTTTAATTATTTTTAACGGAATAGTTTTGGAAGTGGAGAGACAATAACTTCAGCATTCTATATTTCAATGATAATCATTCTATGATTTTGATATTTCATTTTAGTTTCAGATGTAATTCCTAAACAGATGAAGATCTAATTTATTCTTGGGCCTGCCACTAACAACTACATCTCAGGTTAACTACAACTCATTGACAAATTTCATCTTTGAAACTTTGGAAGATTTACCCAAGAGTTCACTTAAAATAGTCCATGATACTTAACTTCATCAAATCACTAGACTGGCAATCTTGCTATGTTTTGCTAATCTTCCTTAGGTCATGGGTCCCCAAACTCTGGGATCTAATATCTGATGATCTGAGATGGAGCTGGTGTAATAATAATAGAAATAAAGTGCACAGTAAATATAACGTGCTTGAACCATCCTGAAACCACCCCTCACCTCGGTCTGTGGAAAAAAATGCCTTCCATGAAATCGATCCCTAGTGCCAGAAAGCTTGGGGACTGCTGCCTTAGGTCACTTTCTCTCCTTGAAATAATAAAAGGAACATCACATTGAATGGTTAGCAATTTTCAAGTGTTATCATATGCATTATTCCATTTACATTTGATTTCTCAAAATAACTATGTGATATAAAAAGAGTTGTTTAAGCCACATTTTAGAGAATAATTAAAGCTTTGAGAGAAATGAAATGCCTAATTTCTCATTGCCTGCATATGAAAAAGCAAGAATTTATTTAGGTCTTCTGATTTCAAGTTTGGTATCCTTTTATAAAATCCAAACTTTAAACTTTCTACTCATAATTTCAGTCATCTAAGGTCAGACATCATCCATCCAGATTTGACCTCTTGCCTTTATAAACAGGATTGTGAAAAATAAAAAAAAAAAACCTAATACTTTTTATTATAGTTCAACATTTATTCAACACCTATTAATGTACCAGACAATGTTCTAGGCACTTGGGATTCAGATATGAGTATGACATGGCATAATCTCTGAAGAAGCCAACACATTATTAGAAAACTTACAGATATATATAAGTATATAAAAATTGAATGCATACATACTAAATGCATAGAATGTAGAAGGTACAAAGGTTAAATAGAGAGCAAATGACACTTTGAGGAGAATGGTGTTGGTCAAGAAGAATTTTGGGGAAAACTATAATACTTTTTTAAGGAAAATAGTTTACCAGGTATTTAAAAGGAGAAGAAACTTCAGCATAATCTAAACTTTAAAGAAGAGTAAAGTATGAAAGGTATATAAAGAGAATAGTTGTGAAACATCATCAAGTACTGGTATGATTTATATTACTTTAGCAGAAAAGTGAGTTGGAAATGAAAAACAGTAAGATACGATACTGAACACATAGGCAGTTTGGTTGAGAAAAAAATGACCTTAAAGTTGAAGCCGAAATTTCCTCCATTCAAATTCTAACTTTCCCATGTATTAAACATGCTAACTTGAGAAAGATACCCAATTTCTCTGGAACTCTTTTTTCCTCTATGAAATTGAGATAACAATGCCTACCTATTATCATTAGGTGTGTAATGAGTCTACTGTAGGATGTGACACTAAGTGGCTACTTCATACTAATAACTCATTTACATAAGATTTTAAACAGGAAAAAAATCAAACTTGCAATTTTGCAACAGATCATAGATTCTGTCATGAATCGCCCTCAAATGATTTTAAATTAGAAATTGTAGGGTAAATACATCTTGAACCATCTAGAATCAGTTTTTTTTCCTCTGGAAAAATTAAAATGACTGCTTTTAGCACCTGATCAACAATCCATTTTCCAAATGTGTTATTTACTTTGTATCATTGTTCTAGCTTGGTGCCTTACTTCCATTATATAACTCTAGCTAACCTAATTCAGTGTTTTTCCACTTCACTTAATGTATACCTTTTATCATAAATAATTGTAATGGTGTCATATTCTTGTATTTGGAGAGAAGATTTAAAATACAGCCCAAATATTAAATTTCACAATTGAATAGCATATAATTTCTAATAAAAAAGATATTTTTCAATGTTCAGTACTCATTTAAGGGAAAAATGAAGGCCTGATAGACAAAGTCCATCATATTAATAACCAAAGTGTTTCAAAATGCACTTAAAGTGAAAATGTATAAACCTTAAATATATAAAATAATACATTACAAAAATATGAACCACAGACTTGTTTCATACTTGAATTAATGATTTTTATACAAACATTTTTATTAAGATAGTTTTCCAGTGAAGTATTAGGATAACAATGATAGTTCTTCATACTTTATTTGGCATGCCAGCTATGAATAATATATAAATAATAATTTCATATGGTTTTGATAAATCCTCAGATGTTCAATCCTAATCAGTTTGACTCTTTTATCTTTTCTAATATGACAGAAAAGTTTAAAAGGTAAACATCAATCCAGTACTGAGTTCATAATATATACATGTATGAGGATATATATTTCAATTTTATATTATACCTGAGTATATTTCTATATCTAACCTCATGAAATTATAGTTATTTTCAGATTCTTGGACTGTTTTCAACGGTTTTCTCTGAAAGGTTTAAGCATGACCCTAGTCCTAAGGAAGGACATTAAAATACTGATAATACCAGTGTCTTTATGAAATTCTCCCTGGAGGTGAGGGTGGGACGATTTGAGAGAATAGCACTGAAACATGTATATTATCATATGTGAAACAGATCGCCAGTCCAGGTTCGATGCATGAGACAGGGTGCTCAGGGCTGGTGCACTGGGATAACCTAGTAGGATGTGGATGGGGAGGGAAGTGGGGGGGGTAGTTCAGGATGGGGAACACATGTACACCCATGGTGGATTCATGTCAATGTATGGCAAAATTATTACAATATTATAAAGTAATTAGCCTCCAATTAAAATAAATAAATTAAAAAATAAATAAAGTCTGCATGGGTATCTCTATGACTGAATTTCAGATTGCATCTACAACCAAATTTGTGGGTCCCTTTTAAGGTGGTCATGCCAATACCCTTAGTAACTTCCAAAGATTATCTCTGCTACTCTATTAAATTTTATGCCCACATTTGGTCTTGAGACTCTCCAGAACTTTCTGAGTTATTTTCTAATTTAGAATCTGAGGCCATGGGAATTCCCTGGAGGTATTCATTTGAAGGACTGATGCTGAAGCTGAAGCTCCAGTACTCTGGCCACCTGATGGGAAGAGCTGACAAACTGAAAAAGACGCTGATGCTGGGAAAGATTGAGGGTGAGAGGAGAAGAGGGTAATACAGGATGAGATGGCTGGACGTCATCACCAACTGAATGGACAGAAGTTCCAACAAACTCTGGGAAATAGTGAAGGACAGGGAAGCCTGGCATGCTGCAGTCCATGGGGTCTCAAAGAGTTAGACACAACTTAGTGACTGGACAACAAAAACCACTGGTTAGGACACTGTACTTTGAACTGCCAAGGGCTAAGTTTCAATCCCTGGTTGAGAAACTAAGATCTTGCAAGCTATGTGATGCAATCCAAAAAAAAAAAAAAAAAAAAACCAGAATCTGAGGCTATTGAATCTTATGTTAATTCTGAATTTAGTATACATTCCCCAAATATGGACTCAGTAACTCATTCTCACACTTCAAAGTTTCTTCTGAATCAATTAATTTAATTGCTCAGTCATTCTTTAGAGGCCATAAACAGAACTGTCATGGCTCTGTTACTACCCTTAGGGGAAACAGAGGCAAATATTATGCTATAAATGCCATGCCAGAGAAAAAGAGTTTGGTAGAGTAGTTCAGAAGAGAACCACCATGCTGTAGGACAGGAAAGGTTTCTTGAAAGAGATGAAGTCTACCATGATCCTAAGAGAGCATGCTAATTAGGACTATGAGGTTGTTACGTTAGCAGATAGGTAGGGCTCTAACTTTTCAAGGCCTGAGTTAGTTAGTTAGTTAGTCACTCAGTCGTGTCCAACTCTTTGCGACCCCATGAATCACAGCACTTCAGGCCTCCCTGTCCATCACCATCTCCTGGAGTTCACTCAGACTCACGTCCATCGAGTCAGTGATGCCATCCAGCCATCTCATCCTCTGTTGTCCCCTTCTCCTCCTGCCCCCAATCCCTCCCAACATCAGGGTCTTTTCCAATGAGTCAACTCTTTGCATGAGGTTGCCAAAGTATTGGAGTTTCAACTTTAGCATCATTCCTTCTAAAGAAATCCCAGGGCTGATCTCCTTCAGAATGGACTGGTTGGATCTCCTTGCAGTCCAAGAGATTCTCAGGAGTCTTCTTCAACACCACAGTTCAAAAGTAATTCTTCAGCGCTCAGCCTTCTTCACAGTCCAAGTCTCACATCCATACATGACCACCAGAAAAACCATAGCCTTGACTAGACAGACTTTTGGTGACAAAGTAATGTCTCTGCTTTTGAATATGCTATCTAGGTTGGTCACAAATTTCCTTCCAAGGAGAAAGCATCTTTTAATTTCATGGCTGCAATCACCATCTGCAATGATTTTGGAGCCCAAAAAAATAAAGTCTGACACTGTTTCCACTGTTCTCCATCTATTTCCCATGAAGTGATGGGACCAGATGCCTTGGTCTTCGTTTTCTGAATGTTGAGCTTTAAGCCAACTTTTTCATTCTCCTCTTTTACTTTCATCAAGAGGCTTTTTAGCTCCTCTTCACTTTCTGAGATTATTGATATTTCTCCCAGAAATCTTGATTCCAGCTTGTGCTTCTTCCAGTCCAGCATTTCTCATGATGTACTCTGCATAGAAGTTAAATAAGCAGGGTGACAATATACAGCCTTGACATACTCCTTTTCCTATTTGCAACGAGTCTGTTATTCCATGTCCAGTTCTAACTGTTGCTTCTTGACCTGCATTTAGGTTTTTCAGGAGGTAGGTCAGGCAGTCTGGTATTTCCATCTCTTTCAGAATTTTCCACAGTTTATTGTGATCCCCACGAAGGTTTTGGCATAGTCAATAAAGCAGAAATAGATGATTTTCTAGAACTCTCTTGCTTTTTCCATGATCCAGCGGATGTTGGCCATTTGATCTCTGGTTCCTCTGCCTTTTCTAAAACCAGCTTGAACATCTGGAAGTTCACGGTTCACGTATTGCTGAAGCCTGGCTTGGAGAATTTTGAGCATTACTTTACTAGCATGTGAGATGAGTGCAATTGTGCAGTAGTTTGAGCATTCTTTGGCATTGCCTTTCTTTAGGATTGGAATGAAAACTGACCTTTTCCAGTCCTGTGGCCACAGCTGAGTGTTTCAAATTTGCTGGTATATTGAGTGCAGCACTTTCACAGCATCATCTTTCAGTATTTGGAACAGCTCAATTGGAATTCCATCACCTCCACTAGCTTTGTTCATAGTGATGCTTTCTAAGGCCCACTTGACTTCACATTCCAGGATGTCTGGCTCTAGATGAGTAATCACACCATCGTAATTATCTGGGTCGTGAAGATCTTTTTTGTACAGTTCTTCCATGTATTCTTGCCACCTCTACTTAATATCTTCTGCTCTGTTAGGTCCATACCATTTCTGTTTTATTGAGCCCATCTTTGCATGAAATGTTCCCTTGCTATCTCTGATTTTCTTGAAGAGATCTCTAGTCTTTCCCATTCTGTTCTTTTCCTCTATTTCTTTGCATTGATCACGGAAGAAGGCTTTCTTATCTCTTCTTGCTATTCTTTGGAACCCTGCATTCAGATACTTATATCTTTCCTTTTCTCCTTTGCTTTTCACTTGTCTTCTTTTCACAGCTATTTGTAAGGCCTCCCCAGACAGCCATTTTGCTTTTTTGCATTTCTTTTCCATGAGGATGATCTGGATCCCTGTCTCCTGTACAATGTCATGAACCTCAGTTTATACTTCACAGAGTGCCTGATGAACTATGGACTGAGGCTTGAGTTACTACTGCCTTATTTAGAAGGAGTTTCACATATGTTTGCTCATCAAGTTCTATGATTTTGAGGTCATGAGTTCCAGTTCTGGGGCAAATGTTTCAGAGGCATTCACTTTGTTTATTTTCTAGTATCTCTTTCATAGTGGCTTTATGCAATTTATTGGCAATTACAATCAGGGTATTTGAACTTAGCTTAGTCATCTGGCAGGATACTGTCAAGGTCAGAATGTACATTCATTCCTTAGAATGCCAGTAAAAAACTCAAATTTGCTTGCCTTTTCTCTTTTGCTATAAGATCAAAGTTCATTTATTCACCTTTGACTCTGCTTATACATGCTCTCCTAAATCAAATTAGGCAATTTGACAGCATTCTGATTGTACATACCAGTTATGATGCATTTTAAACAAATCCCCCAAACCTAATTGAGTTAGTTCTTTGAAGGTCTTTCAAAGTTTATTTACTAGAAAAACATTAAGTTAAGGGAGTAAGGATGATCTGGTTCTTATCCAGGGTCCCATCGAATCTTTTAGTAAATTACCATGCAAAATCTACTTAAATTAAACACTGATTTTCAGTTTGCTTATCAGTAAAAACGTGATAATGACAAGAGGTGTAAATTTGATAGTTTGAGAAACTGCTATAAAGAATGTTGTAAGGCAAACTTAGAGGCAATATAATTGTTAAAAAAAGATAATTCATATACTTATGCAAATATTTAGTGCCAAATAAAGCAGTTATGATTGCTTTATCTGAGCAGTTTCTGATTCTGAAGATGTAAAGTCTGGATTTAACTGGTAGATCTTATACTTACAGAATACTAATGTGGATGTAATTGATAGATATTATACTTGCTGAATTGTCCTTACTGAATACTGACTGACAATCAGTTTGATTCCTCTTTGTACTTTGTATCAGGCAATGTAAAAAGTATACAATTTTATCCAGATTCAAATAAAACAAATATTTAATATAGAGCAGTTTATAGAAAGTTGAACACATAAAAATGTAAGCAGCCATTATCAAACTGACTAAATTTTAGCATGAAATCTTACTTTTTAGAGTTCAGATTTCTAAGACAACCTCTTTAGTTTTAAAAGCAGTCTTTTATCATGTAAGAAATGAAGTGCCAGTCTATGTTCGATACAGGATACAGGATGCTTGGGGCTGGTGCATGGGGATGATCCAGAGAGATGATGTGAGGTGGGAGGGGGATTCAGGATTGGGAGCTTGTATACACCCATGGTGGATTTGTGTCAATGTATGACAAAACCAATACAGTATTGTAAAGTAAAATAAAGTAAAAAGAAAAAAAGAAAAAAAAATAAAAGCAGTCTTTTATACTAGTCAGATTGTTTTATATAAAACAATTTTTAAATAATACACATTGAGTAGCTTCTTTTTTCATTTAATTTTCTGGAAAGGAGAATAAAAACCCAAAGAGTAGTTAAATGTAGTATAATTAAAGAATAAACATTATGTTAACTAAAGGTTGTAAGGATGCTAATTTCTTTTAGCTGATGCTATAGTGAAAATGTATGCATCCTTTCTAATGGAATCACCTACAGGCATCTGGTATTTAATATACTAAAGTAGCTGGAGCACCATAGTTGATGTTAGTTCAGTAATTCATTGCTATGCCAATACTTGGCAGAGTAGAAAACTGAAACAGCACATCATGTAGTATATGCTGCTGCTGCTGCTAAGTTGCTTCAGTCGTGTCCGACTCTGTGTGACCCCATAGATGGCAGCCCACCAGGCTCCCCTGTCCCTGTGATTCTCCAGGCAAGAACACTGGAGTGGGTTGCCATTTCCTTCTCCAATGCATGAAAGTGAAAAGTTAAAGTGAAGTCGCTCAGTCATGTCTGACTCTTCGCGACCGCATGGACTGCAGCCTACCAGGCTCCTCTGTCCATGGGATTTGCCAGGCAAGAGTACTGGAGTGGGTTGCCATTGCCTTCTCCGCAAGTAGTATATAGGTAATATTAAATATCTATAGCTTTTAAATCTTTAATCAGATGCCAGCTGGATATGTGCTTTCCTGGTGGCTAAGCAGTAAAGAATCCACCTACAATGCAGAAGATGCTGGTTTAATTCCTGGGTCAGAAGATCCCCTGGGGAAACAAATGGCAATCCACTCCAGTATTCTTATCTGGGAAATCCCATGGGCAGAGGAGCCTGGCGGGCTACCATCTGTGGGGTTGCAAAGAGTCAGACATGACATAGTGACTAAACCAGCACCACCACTTGCTGGATACATAGCTAAGGAAAGTTTTGTCATGTTTGCTTCTTTATAAGTTTGTATAAAGAATAGCAAAAATCAAAGTTATAATTGGACAAAATATATTTTGACTCTAAGTTATGCAATGATATATTAGAAGGGTGGAGATTATGGCAAGTGATATTCAGAGAATCGATAACTAATGGTTCAATTCATTCATGAAATTAGTATTTGAATAGCAGCAAAATATCAAGTACCCTTAAATTGTACAGTCTAGTTGAAATGCAAAAATAAGCCAGAACAAATAAATAAATGCACATGTAAAGTAAGTGAAAAGGTACTGGAGTATAGAATTATAAAGTCTACGAAGTATGTAACTAATTGATGGACTAGAGCTAATATTTTAAGAAATCATAGATTAAAGCAATGGCAAATCTGAAATTTTAAAAATCAGCAAATAATGTTGCTTAACATTGTCAGATCTTGTTTGAAATTCTGTTCACTAATAGTCTGGTTCATCTTGCTTTCATGTTTGCTTTAATGGAAGGTATCTGGTTCAGATGTTGGCTCTTTTCATTTATCTCTTTATAATTTACAAATGTAAGACTCATATTTCCTATGATCTAATCCAATCAAACCATGAATTGAGCATCAAGAATTATGCTTATTATATTTCATTGTGAAATTGTCCTTCAATCACATTTTGTTGACCAGTTTCAGTATAGATATTTTAAGTCATCCACACATGTGGTCTTAAGGAGACATACTTTATTACTTTTGCCATTTGCTCTTTTACTAAATATTGCATATACCTTCCAAGTTACAACTGCAGAGAATGACCCATTCTCTGTGTTTCCTCTATTATTTAATACTCTACATTAATAACTGCTTGAAATAGTTATTTGGACTCCCAAACTCCTCTGACCTAACAGATAGACCTCATTTCTGAAACTGAGGACTATGTGGTATTTATAAGACTGTCTCTTGATAATGACGTGTTAGTTGCCCAATCACGTCCGACTCTTTGTGACCCCATAGAGAAGCCTGCTAGGCTCTGCTCTCCATGGCATTTCTCAGGCAATAATACTGGAGTGGGTTGCTATTCCCTTTTAAGGGGATCTTCCTAACCCAGGGACTGAACCCGGGTCTCCTGCATTGAAGGCAGATTCTTTACCGTCTGAGCCACCAGGGAAGTCTTTGTTAATAAAATTAGTAAAGAACAAATGTGTATTAGTTCCATTTAGCAATTAGACATAAATGTAGATAAAACAGTCCAACAAAATGAGGGTCAACAGCATCTTTTAGACAACACAGTGGTAACATTAACAATAATAACTTAAAAGTGAAAGTGCAGCTCACTCAGTCCTTTCCCACATTTTGCAACCCTATGGATTCTATCAGTCACTCAGTTCCGCTGCACAGTCATGTCTGACTCTTTGTAATCCCATGGACTGCAGCATGCCAGGCCTTCCTGTTCATCACCGACTCCTGGAGTTTACTCAGACTCATGTCTATTGAGTCAATGATGCCATCCAACCATCTCATCCTCATCCTCCCTGTCTCCTCCCACCCTCAATCTTGCCAAGCATCAGGGTCTTTTCAAATGAGTCAGGTCTTTGCATCAGGTAGCCAAAGTATTGGAGTTTCAGCTTCAACATCAGTCCTTCCAATGAATATTTAGGACTGATGTCCTTTAGGATGGACTGGTTGGATATCCTTGCAGTCCAAGGGACTTTCAAAAGTCTTCTCCAACACAACAGTTCAAAAGCATCAATTCTTTGGTGCTCAGCTTTCTTTATAGTCCAACTCTCATATCCATACATGACTACTGGAAAAAACATGGCCTTGACTAGATGGACTTTCTTGGCAAAGTAACGTCTCTGCTTTTTAATATGCTATCTAGGTTGGTCATAAATTTCCTTCCAAGGAGTAAGCGTCTTTTAATTTCATGGCTGCAGTCACCATCTGCAGTGATTTTGGAGCTGCAAAAAATAAAATCTGACATTGTTTCCACTGTATCTCCATCTATTTTCCGTGAAGTGATGGGACCAGATGCCATGATCTTAGCTTTCTGAATGTCGAGATTTAAGCCAACTTTTTCACTCTCCTCTTTCACTTTCATCAAGAGGCTTTTCAGTTGTTCGCATTTTGCCATAAGAGTGGTATCATCTGCATATCTGAGGTTATTGATATTTCTCCCAGAAATCTTGATTCCAGCTTGTGCTTCTTCCAGCCCAGCGTTTCTCATGATGTACTCTGTATATAAATTAAATAAGTAGGGTGACCATAAACAGCCTTGATATACTCCTTTCCTGATTTGGAACCAGTCTATTGTTCCATGTCCAGTTCTAACTGTTGCTTCCTGACCTGCATACAGATTTCTCAAGAGGCAGGTCAGGAGGTGTGGTATTCCCATCTCTTTCAGAATTGTCCGCAGTTTATTGTGATCCACACAGTCAAAGGCTTTGGCATAGTCAAGAAAGCAGATATAGATGTTTTTCTAAAGTCTCTTTCTTTTTCCATGATCCAGCAGATGTTGGCAATTTGATCTTTGGTTCCTTTGCCTTTTCTAAAACCAGCTTGAACATCTGGAAGTTCACGGTTCACCTATTGCTGAAGCCTGGTTTGGGGAATTTTGTGCATTACTTTACTAGCATGTGAGATGAGTGCAATTGTGCAGTAGTTTCAGCATTCTTTGGCATTGCCTTTCTTTGGGATTGGAATGAAAACTGACTTTTTCCAGTCCTGTGGTCACTGCTGAGTGTTCCAAATTTTCTGGCATGTTGAATGCAGCACTTTCACAGCATCATCTTTCAGGATTTGAAATAGCTCCACTGGGATTCCATCACCTCCACTAGCTTTGTTAGTAGTGATGCTTTCTAAGGCCCACTTGACTTCACATTCCAGGATGTCTAGCTCTAGGTAAATCATCGTACCATTGTGATTATTTGAGTTGTGAAGATATTTTTCTTACTGTTCTGTGTATTCTTGCCACCTCTTCTTAATATCTTCTGCTTCTGTTAGGTCCGTATCATTTCTGTCCTTTATTGTGCCCATCTTTGCAATAAATATTACACACAACATTACAAGTGAGAAAAAGAGACTTCTAATACTCAGAGTTACTATGACAAAAATATATTTTTTTAAAAATCCTAGAAATGAAAATCATCAAACCTACAGTACAATTTCTATAAAAATTTAGAATTATTCAACAGAGAAAATACTTAAGATTAATCAACTGGTCAAACTACATTACTTTAATTAGAAAAATGAAATTACGTACTTTCAGCAGGGAAGTGTTAAACTGTCAACTGACCTTTTCTAAATGTTTACTTAGCAATTAAGCATCTTACTAATAGGCTCTTGGTACATATGGAGTCAGAAATTATATGTAAACTCTAATTATACATTCTAACATTGATGATATCTTCTCTATTAATGTAGTCATTTGTGGCATATTGATAATTTTTGTTTTACACTTTAGATTTTATACAACTGTAGTCAAAACATTTTGCAATTACTTGTATATATTAAAATCTGAATCACGGGTCATTTTTATAACTCAAATCATTACACAGTATATTGCATATAGTAGGTATTCAATACATCCTGTTGAGCTCATGAATAGAGAATTTGTATGTAATATGAAAGCTAGCTTTGTATTGTGTGTATTGACATTGCTTTCTAAATGTTAAATAACTAGGTTTTAGAAGATGCAATAATAATGTTAGAATGAAAGAGATCCATCCTCATAGAGACCATACTTATATCTTTAGTCTGTTTGCTAATTCTAGTCTCCAATGCTTTGAATATAAAATTTGAGGAATCTAAAGAATATATTTTTGGGTTGGGAAGAGTCCCTGGAGAAAGGAATGGCTACCTACTCCAGTATTCTGGCCTGGAGAATTCCATGGACTGTATAGTCTATGGGGTCTCAAAGAGTCGGACATGACTGAGTGACTTTCACAAGGAATATATAGAATTTTATACCTTATACTTTTACAAAAAGAAAAATGAAAGTAAACTGAAATTGCAACAACAACAACAAAAAAATCACTTGGTGTCAAAAGGGAGTAACCTGGCAATTCATCTCAATGATTAGAAGATGACATTTAAAAACAGCACTGTTGCATTAAAAAAAAAAGTCAAGAAGAGATTTCATGCTTAGAGACCACCCACACAAAGAATTTATGAAAATCTTTTTAATGGCATTGTAATAGTAGTTCTTCTTGGTGCAATTTTTAGGTTGGCAACTTGACATTATAATATTCCAGTTACTTAGAACCAAGGAAAGGTATGCTTTGAACTTTGTCATATGAACCAAAGGGTCCTGCATTAGCTGGATGTAAATGATTTCTTTCTTTTCATTATTTTGAGTATTTAAGTATATTTTTAAGACTGCTTATCAATTTTTAAGGTACACACAACTCTGAAAATATTTAGAAATCTATGCTAATTTTGGATAGAAGTTTTATTTTGGGGCAGAAAATATATTTAGAGACAAGATGAAGGTCATGCATCTCCTTTCCCAATCTGTTTGAGTTATGACAGTGTAACATAATTGCTTCTGAGCCAAATATGATTATATATCTACATTTGTGAGTTTTTCTAAATCTTATTAACACAAAATAAAAGACTATTTATTATAGAAATATTCTATTTCTATGTCAGGGTCCTGAATTCTTTGACTTGTTTTATTTTTAAATATTATTATTTTTAATGTGGACCATTTTTAAAGTCTTACTGAACATGTTACAATATTGCTTCTGTTTTTTGTTTTGTTTTTTGGGGAGATGTGGGTTCTTAGCTCCCCAACCATGGATCGAACCCACATTCCCTGCATTGGAAGACAAAGTTTTAACCTCTATGTTACATTTAAATTATTGAATATAAAAACTGCAAATATTCAGTCATCTGTGTCTACTCTGGGAGTAATAAAGATTACTGATTAAACTTACATATATCTGCTCAACTGTTAAATATCGTTAGGAAAAAATATTGATTGAAATTAACATGGAGGGTTAAACAAACAAGGAAATGAAACTGTTGAAAGTGATTAAGATGGGAAAGAGAAGAGAGAAGAGAAATAAATATTGTAATGACTAAAAATATAAAGTCAGACAGAAACAGGAATTCCAAGCACAAGCATATCAATACTCCAAATAAAGCAGAATGAGTTTGCCTTTCAGGAAAATAAAAATTGTTTTAAAATACTGCTCTCTAAGAGACATATCTGAAATAAAAGGAAGGCATGAAAATTATGTACCACATGCCTGCTTGCAAATATAAATCATGATGGCAATATTGCCATATAAGTTAAAATTCTGTTTCATTATTGTTACATTAGGATGTGGTAGTCATGAGAATATACCCTACTGACCCTACTGTAGGGTGTAAAAATGACAAAGGCCATTCCAGCTTTGAAATCCAACACAAATTTGCACAGAAACTGTCATACTGGAGTGCATCAGAGATATCAAGGCAGACCAGTTCTTGGGAAAAACAGGATCCCCTTGACTTTTGCCTTTCATTCAAGGATGCACTGATGACTTTGCAGAATTTTCGTTATACTGCTGAGCAGCTAGGATACTTTCGACCAACATTATTCATCTTTTGGACCTCTCACCAACTCTTTTACAGCTCCCTTTCTATTTCTATAACAAAAGCATTTCCCTCAATGTAATTCTCATACATTTCACTGTCTTGGTGTTTGCTTCTTCAAGACCTAGACAAAAGCAGGACACAGAATAAAGGAAATGTGCCTAATTAACATTTAAATTCTAAGTATCTCTCACATTGCTTGACATTTCAATGCACACAATTTTAATGTCTATGCATAATTAAAGTTTAATTTCTCTTTTAAATCTACATGAGTGTGTGCTTGCTAAGTTACTTCAGTTGTTTCCAACTCTTTGAGATCCTATGGACTATAGCCCACAAGGCTTCTCTGTCCATGGCATTCGACAGGCAAGAATACTGGAGTAGGTTGCCATGACTTCCTCCAGGGGATCTTCCTGACCCAGGAATCAAAACTGCATCTCTTAGGTCTCCTGCATTGGTAGGCAAATTCTTTACCACTGGCCCCACCTGGGAAGCCCTAAATATATATAAGCTCTATTTTATTTCATTTTCCTTTTTGTACTTCTAGGGGTTCTATGGCAACAACAAATATAAGTAGTGCTTTGAAACAGTCTGTGTAATATTTGATGCTTTTTTAAAATAAATACTAGGATGAGTGAAGAAAGTTCCCTACTGTTCCTAATTTTCAAAGATGGGTTGATATTACTATAATGTTTCCTTTTTAATTATCATACAAACCTAAAGTGGTTATTTACAATAATGAATTTTGAAAACAAATTAAACCTCACACTTCTAGAATTATTCTACACTTTTTAATTACATATTATGCAGAATCTTTTTCTTAACTATATTTCCTTTCTGTCATTATTCTTATAATAATAATAAAATGGCATGTATATAAATTTTGCTTCTATTTTTGAAAGACTTGGATATGTAATTTTTCATCCTTATGATGCATCATCTACAAAAAATTAGTCAATTGGATTTCATCAAAATTTAAAATAGTCCCTCTTCATACAATACTTTTAGGAATTCGAAAAAATAAAAGTGACTATAGCCTGCAGAAGCATGGCTTGGAGAATTTTGAGCATTAATTTACTAGCATGTAAGATGAGTGCAATTGTGCGGTAGTTTGAGCATTTCTTGGCATTGCCTTCCTTTGGAATTGGAATGAAAACTGACCTTTTCCAGTCCTGTGGCCACTGCTGAGTTTTCCAAATTTGCTGGCATATTGAGTGAAGCACTTTCACAGCATCATCTTTCAGGACTTGAAAGAGCTCAACTGGAATTCCATCACCTCCACTAGCTTTGTTCGTAGTGATGCTTTCTAAGGCCCACTTGACTTCACTTTCCAAGATGTCTGGCTCTAGATTAGTGATCACATCATCATGATTATATGGGTCGTGAAGATCTTTTTTGTACAGTCTTCCATGTATTCTTGCCACCTCTTCTTAATATCTTCTGCTTCTGTTAGATCCATACCATTTCTGTCCTTATTGAGCCCATCTTTGCATGAAATGTTCCCTTGGTATCTCTAATTTTCTTGGAGAGATCTCTAGTCTTTCCCATTCTGTTCTTTTCCTCTAATTCTTTGCACTGATCATTGAAGAAGGCTTTCTTATCTCTTCTTGCTATTCTTTGGAACTCTGCATTTGGATGCTTATATCTTTCCTTTTCTTCTTTGCTTTTTGCCTCCCTTCTATTCACAGCTATTTGTAAGTCCTCCTCAGATAGCCATTTTGCTTTTTTGCATTTCTTTTCCATGGGGCTTCAGCAATACATGAACCGTGAACTTCCTGATGTTCAAGCTGGTTTTAGAAAAGGCAGACTAACCAGAGATCAAATTGCCAACATTCACTGGATCATGGAAAAAGCAAGCGAGTTCCAGAAAAACATCTATTTCTGCTTTATTGACTATGTCAAAGCCTTTGACTGTGTGGATCAAAATCAACTGTGGAAAATTTTGAAAGAGATAGAAATACTAGACCACTTAACCTGCCTCTTGAGAAATCTATATGCAGGTCAGGAAGCAACAGTTAGAACTGGACATGGAACAACAGACTGGTTCCAAATAGGAAAAGGAGTACGTCAAGGCTGTATATTGTCACCCTGCTTATTTAACTTATATGCAGAGTACATCATGAGAAACGCTGGACTGGAAGAAACACAAGCTGAAATCAAGATTGCCGGGAGAAATATCAATAACCTCAGATATGCAGATGACACCACCCTTATGGAAGAAAGTGAAGAGAAGCTAAAAAGCCTCTTGATGAAACTGAAAGAAGAGAGCGAAAAGTTGGCTTAAGGCTCAACATTCAGAAAACGAAGATCATGGCATCTGGACCCATCACTTCATGGGAAATAGATGGGGAAACAGTGGAAACAGTGGCACACTTTATTTTGGGGGGCTCCCAAATCACTGCAGATGGTGACTGCAGCCATGAAATTAAAAGACGCTTACTCCTTGGAAGAAAAGTTATGACCAACCTAGACAGTATATTTAAAAGCAGAGACATTACTTTGCCAACTAAGGTCCGTCTAGTCAAGGCTATGGTTTTTCCAGTGGTCATGTATGGATGTGAGAGTTGGAATGGGAAGAAGGCTGGGCGCCGAAGAACTGATGCTTTTGAACTGTGGTGTTGGAGAAGACTCTTGAGAGTCCCTTGGACTGCAAGGAGATCCAACCAGTCCATTCTGAAGGAGATCAACCCTGGGATTTCTTTGGAAGGAATGCTGCCAAAGCTGAAACTCCAGTACTTTGGCCACCTCTTGCAAAGAGTTGACTCATTGGAAAAGACCCTGATGCTGGGGGGGATTGGGGGCAGGAGGAGAAGGGGACGACAGAGGATGAGATGGCTGGATGGCATCACTGACTCGATGGATGCTAGTCTGAGTGAACTCCGGGAAATCGTGATGGACAGGGAGGCCTGGCGTGCTGCGATTCATGTGGTAGCAAAGAGTAGGACACGAATGAGCAACTGAACGAAACTGAACTGATAGCCTGCAGAAAAATTATTGCAAGTCTATACCTGATAGAGAATTTGTATAAAACTCAAACCTCAATTATAAGTATGCATACAACTCAACAAGTACATGAACAAATCCAAAAATATCTTTATGGATAAAAATAAGCTTATGAAAATGTTCAAAACGTATTAGTTATTGTTTTTTTAGTTGTTAAGTTGTATCCAACTCTTATGTGACTCCATGAACTGTAGCCTGCCATGTTTCTCTGTCCATTGGATTTCCCAGACAAGAATACTGGAGTGGGTTGCCATTTCCTTCTCCAGGGGATCTTCCCAACCCAGATATCAAACCTGCATTTCTGCTATTTGCAGGTTAATTGCTGAACCACCACGGAAGCCCCTATTAGTCATTACATAGATCTAAATTTAAGCCACAATAAGATACCAGTAGGAATATCTGTAATTAAAAGGAATAATCAATTCAAAATGGATCAAACACTTGAAAAAAAAAAAAAAGACTTGAAACCATGAAATTCCTAGAAGCAAACATAGGTGAAAAGCTCCATGACTGAGACTTGGCAAAGTTTTCTTAGATGTGACACACAAATCACAAGGAACAAAAGAAAAACAAACAAGTGGACTTAAATAAAATTTAAAACTTCACCAAGTCAAGAAAAATAATCAACATAGTGGAAAGGCAATTTATGAGATGAGAAAATATATTTGTAAATTATGTAACAGAGAAGGGGCTTAATTATATATAAGGATCTCATACAACTTAACGAAAACATCTAAATAAAAATTGAACATAGGACTTGAATATTTTTTACGAAGATGACATACAATGGCCAATAGGTATATGAAAAAGTATTCAACATCACTAATCAGGAAAATGCAATTCAAAATCACAGTAAGATAGCAATCAACACCGGTTCAGTTCAGTTCAGTTGCTCAGTCGTGTCCGACTCTTTGCAATCCCATGAATCGCAGCACGCCAGATCACCCTGTCGATCACCAACTCCCAGAGTTCACTCAGACTCACGTCAATCAAGTCAGTGATGCCATCCAGCCTTCTCATCCTCTGTCATCCTCTTTTCCTCCTGCCCCCAATCCCTCCCAGCATCAGAATCTTTTCCAATGAGTCAACTCTTCAAATGAGGTTGCCAAAGTACTGGAGTTTCAGCTTCAGCATCATTCCCTCCAAAGAAATCCCAGGGCTGATCTCCTTCAGAATGGACTGGTTGGATCTCCTTGCAGTCCAAGGGACTCTCAATAATCTTCTCCAACACCACACTTCAAAAGCATCAATTCTTCAGTGCTCAGCTTTCTTCCCAGTCCATAGATGTGGACTCTCACATCCATACATGACCACGGGAAAAACCACAGCCTTGACTAGATGGACCTTTGTTGGCCAAGTAATGTCTCTGCTTTTCAATATGCTATCTAGGTTGGTCATAACTTTTCTTCCAAGGAGTAGGCATCTCTTAACTTCATGGCTGCAATCACCATCTGCAATGATTTTGGAGCCCAAAAAAATAAAGTCTGATAATGTTTCCACTGTTTCCCTATCTATTTGCCATGAAGTGATGGGACCAGATCCCACAATCTTTGTTTTCTGAATATTGAGCTTTAAGCCAACTTATTCACTCTCCTCTTTCAGTTTCATCAAGAGGCTTTTTAGTTCCTCTTCACTTTCTGCCATAAGGGTGATATCATCTGCATATCTGAGGTTATTGATATTCCTCCTGGCAATCTTGATTCCAGCTTGTGCTTCTTCCAGCCCAGCATTTCTCATGATGTACTCTGCATATAAGTTAAATAAGCAGGGTGACAATATACAGCCTTGATGTACTCCTTTTCCTATTTGGAACCAGTCTGTTGTTCCATTACCAGTTCTAACTGTTGCTTCCTGACCTGCACACAGGTTTCTCAAGAGGCAGGTCAGGTGCTCTGGTATGCCCATCTCTTTCAGAATTTTCCACAATTTATTGTGATCTGCATAGTCAAGGGCTTTAGCATAGTCAATAAAGCAGAAATAGATATTTTTCTGGAGCTCTCTTGCTTTTTCCATGATCCAGCAGATGTTGGCAATTCGATCTCTGGTTCCTCTGCCTTTTCTAAAACCAGCTTGAACATCTGAAAGTTCATGGTTCATGTATTGCTGAAGCCTGGCTTGGAGAATTTTGAGCATTACTTTACTAGCGTGTGAGATAAGTGCAATTGCATGGTAGTCTGAGCATTCTTTGGCGTTGCTTTTCTTTGGGATTGGAATGAAAACTGACCTTTTCCAGTCTTGTTAGGATATTGTTATTTAGCAGCTAAGTTGTATCAGATCCTTTCCTGACCTGAGGACTGTAGCTCACTAAGCTCCTCTGTCCATGGAATTTCCCAGGCAAGAATACAGGAGTGGGTTGCCATTTCCTTCTCCAGGAAATCTTCCTGACCAAGGGCCTATTAACAGAAAGTCAAAAGTTGGAAAGGATCTGGAGGAAAGGGTAACTTTGTGCAATGTTAGTGAGAAAGTAAATTGGTACAGTCATTATGGAAAACAGTAAAATATATGATCCAGCAATCCCATTTTTGGATATAGATCCAAAGGAAATAAACTTACTATCTCACAGCACTCTTACATTCATTGCAGCATTTTGCATGATAGCCAAGTAAGTGTTCATCAACAGAGCAGATAAAGAAAATGTCACACTCACAAAACACACACCTGAGAATATAATTCAGTCATAATAAAAGAAGGAAATTCTGTCATTTGCAACAATATGGATTAACATTGTGGACATTATGCTAAGTGAATTAAGTCAGACACATAAAGACAAACACTGGATGATCTCATTTATATGTGGAATCAAAGTTAGACTCATAGAAACAGTAGAATGCTGGCTACCTGAGTTGAGGGGGATGGGAGAAATGGGGAGATGGTGGTCAAAAATGCAAACTTTCAGTTTTAAGATCAGTAAGTTCTGGAGAATTCATGTGCAACTACAGTTAATAGTAATGTTTTGTATGAATGAAATTTGATAAGAAAGGAGATCTTAAATGTCTTCATCACTAAAGTGGTAATGGTAATTACATGAGGTGATGGATATGCTATTATTTTTGGATGTAGTAATCGTATTACAATGTGTACATATATCAAAATATCACATTATATATCTTCAGTTCAGTTCAGTCGCTCAGTCATGTCCGACTCTTTGTGACCTCATGAATCGCAGCATGCCAGGCCTCCCTGTCCATCACCAACTCCCGGAGTTCTCTCAGATTCACGTCCATAGAGTCAGTGATGCCATCCAGCCATCTCATCCTCTGTCATCCCCTTCTCCTCCTGCCCCCAATCCCTCCCAGCATCAAAGTCTTTTCCAATGAGTCAACTCCTCGCATGAGGTGGCTAAAGTACTGGAGTTTCAGCTTTAGCAGCATTCCTTCCAAAGAAATCCCTGGCCTGATCTCCTTCAGAATGGACAGGTTGGATCTCCTTGCAGTCCAAGGGACTCTAAAGAGTCTTCTCCAACACCACAGTTCAAAAGCATCAATTCTTCAGTGCATCCTTCTTCACAGTCACGTCCATACAGGACCACGGGAAAAACCATAGCCTTGACTAGATGGGCCTTAGTCGGCAAAGTAATGTCTCTGCTTTTGAATATGCTATCTAGGTTGATCATAACTGTTCTTCCAAGAAGTAAGCATCTTTTAATTTCATGGCTGCAGTCACTATCTGCAGTGATTTTGGAGCTCAAAAAAATAAAGTCTGCCACTGTTTCCACTGTTTCCCCATCTATTTCCCATAAAGTGATGGGACCAGATGCCATGATCTTCATTTTCTGAATATTGAGCTTTAAGCCAACTTTTTCACTCTCCTCTTTCATTTTCATCAAGAGGTTTTTTAGGTCCTCTTCACTTTCTTCCATAAGGGTGGTGTCATCTGCATATCTGAGGTCATTGATATTTCTCCCGGCACTCTTGATTCCAGCTTGTGTTTCTTCCAGTCTAGCGTTTCTCATGATGTACTCTGCATATAAGTTAAATAAGCAGGGTGACAATATACAGCCTTGACGTACTCCTTTTCCTATTTGGAACCAGTCTGTTGTTCCATGTCCAGTTCTAACTGTTGCTTCCTGACCTGCATACAGGTTTCTCAAGAGGCAGGTCAGGTGGTCTGGTATTCCCATCTCTCTCAGAATTTTCCACATATATCTAATTTTTATTGTAAATCATACCTCAATAAAGCTGGAACAGAAAGGAATGACTATATACAGTGATGAAGAGGATGAGGAATTGCTAGTGGGTATAAAATGATAAGGCCATTTTGAGAAAACCTAAGCATATGACTGCCATATGACCTACTCATTTCATGCACCATTTTCTGCCCTAAAGAAAAGCTTATATCCACAGAAAGACTGATAGTACATGTTATAGTAGCTGGATTTGTAATAACCAAAAGCTAAAACCCCACATATTTAACAGATGAATGTTCCATAGGACAACTTTTTAAAAATAAAGTATTTGCTCTGTGACAATCTAGAGGATTGGGATGGGGGTACAGTGGGAGGGAGGCCCTTGAGGGAGGGGATATATGTATACTTATAGCCAATTCACATTGCTGTATGGCGAAACCAGCACAACACTGTAAAGCAATTATCCTCCAATTAAAAAAAATAGAATATATATATCACCATATTAAAAAATCTCAAAATAATTATAAAGTGGAAACAATTAGGACAGAAGTACATAATTTCTGTGGTCCCATTTATATGAAACTCTGTACATGCAAAGTAATATATACAGTAACCAAAACTGGGACAGGTTTTATTTTGGGAAAAAGTGAGTGAAGTTTGGGGAGAGGAAGAAAAAGGAATTACAGAGGAGAAGTAGGAAATTTTGAGGGGTAGAGGATATATTCATTTTCTTTACTTTATTGATAGTTGTTTTAAAAATTATCAAATTTTCTTAAATATCTGCAATTTATTTTATACTAACTATACCTCAATAAAACTGTTACAAAGAAGAAAGGAAACTAATACTTTAAAGTAGTAATTTTCAAATTAATATCAAACAGGATCATCAAAGAACTTATCACAAAATTACTAGGACCCAAATCCTCAAATAATCTGTTAGAAAATGTATGGCATGGGGTCTGAGAATTTGGATTTCTAACAAACTCCCAGGTATTGTTCATGCTGCTGGTCCAAAGATTGCATTTTAAGAAAAATTCACCGCTTTTTTTGTTGTTGTTCAGTTGCTAAGTCATGTCCAACTCTTTGCAACCCCATGGACTGCAGCACACCAGGCTTCCCTATCCTACCCTGTCTATAGGAGTTTGCTCAGATTCACATCCAGTGAGTCCATGATACTATCTGCCACCCTATTTATCCTTTGCCTTCAATCTTTCCCAGCATCATGGTCTTTTCCAATGAGTCATCCCTTCGCATCAGGGGGCCTATGTATCAGAGCTTCAGCTTCAGCATCAGTCTTTCCTAAATCCTGGTTAGTCAAATTACCCTCAAACTGACACCTTCACCTAAGCGCTTGTTAGATATAATCATCTTAGACCTTAACCCAGACTTCCTGTACCAAAATTGCATTTAATTTAAAAATATTGAATATCCTATGAAAGAAGGTGCTAGTCATTCCGTTGTGTCTGAATCTTTGTGACCCCATGGACTATAGCCCACCAGGCTTCTCTGTCCATGGAATTCCCCAGGCAAGAATACTGGAGTAGGTTGTCATTCCCTTCTCTAGGGGATCTTCCCAACACAGGGATTGAACACTGGTCTCCTGTATTGTAGGCCAATTCTTTAACAAATAAGCCACTGAGTATCCCAACAACCCAATATGGGAAAAAATGATATCCTAAATAGATATGCATCACTAGAAAATGTTTTTCTTCATTGTGTAAGAAAAATATGTGTAAGTCTCATTTGCTGAGAGAGCAAAGAAGTTTGAACATATATTTTCCTCTTTAGATTTTATGTATAATGCTTAAATTAACTTCTTGATAGGTAACTCCCTTAAATTTATGAATTGTGGATTCTAAACCTCTTGTACAGTTGTACCCATCCAGACAAAGCTGAAATCGAGAATTGTCTCTGTCTCATTCTATCTGAGATAGCTAATTCACTGCTATGGTCTTTGACCAGAAATATAAAGTGAGCCTGGAAAAATTATTAGCTGTGTTAAGGAATCAGGGCTTTCTATTTGCAAGACTTTCAGTTTCAAGACTAGTGTATAGAAACACTAAATTATCTAACAAATCCTTTAGGGTTAAAATTACACATTAGAGATTTGAAGATAAGACCATCACTAGAGCTTTTACAAGGTTATATTTATTACAGCGAGAGACTACAGAAACTCCAATTCTCCCCAAGCATCTCAGTGAGATTCTTTTGGCTGAAATTGAACAGGATAAAAATTAAGATCTTAATTCATTTAAATGCTTATTTAACATGTGTGAAGTTTTATTTCTTTAACTTACAAAAAGACAATATTTTATTTCTTGAACTCTAATTTCTCCGAGGGATCTCAATATTTTTAGAGGATTCAGTGATTTCATTATTCTTTAATAATGGTAATCTTTAAATATTTGTAGAATTTTGTGTGGCCATTTGCACTCATTGTATGACTTCTGCTCAGGACTCCTTCAAGATAGTAGACAGAACAGAGAGTACATTTTCTGCTTGGGCAATGGTATATCCTCATTCTGTGTCACAGCTTACCAAGGACAAAATAAAAACTTCATTCTGGTTTTTCCAGAAAGATACACAAAGGAACAATGGTTGGTAATGGCAGAGTAGAATTATAAATATGGATTACAGACTGCTGGCCTCATCTCGGGACCACAGCTATAAGAGTGATTGATTGTACCTTAACTGAAAAGCCAAATATAGTAAGCAATACAGACTGAACTTTGCACATACTTAGTAAGCATTTAGAAGGCAATGGCACCCCACTCCAGTACCCTTGCCTGGAAAATCCCATGGACGGAGGAGCCTGGTAGGCTGCAGTCCATGGGGTCGCTAGGAGTCAGACACGACTGAGCAACTTCACTTTCACTTTTCACTTTCATGCATTGGAGAAGGAAATGGCAACCCACTCCAGTGTTCTTGCCTGGAGAATCTCAGGGACAGGGGAGCCTGGTGGGCTGCTGTCTATTGGGTCCCACAGAGTCAGACATGACTGAAGTGAATTAGCAGTGACTTAGCAGTGACTTAGCAGCAAGCATTTATAATCTAAAGGTCTCTGAGAACCAGTCTCAGAGATTCTGATTTAATTGGTCAGTAGTAGACCCAGGTCCTAGTATATGTTAAAGTACAATTGAGAGGATTTTTAATATGCTACTACATTTGAGAACCACTGAGTTAATTTTTTAAAAAGAAAAAAACTAAAGAGAAAAACTAGAAACTGTAAAATGGAATTCCCTTCTCCTTCCCAAATTTCTTTCAGTCTATTTTCACTATTTTTAACTACTCACTAATAATGCAGTCCCCTCCCTTCATAGAAAAGTGTGACCTATATGTTTGGGGAGCTAAAATAAGGCAATTAAGAAATCTTAATGAAGTTCTCGCTACATTTTCTCATCTTTTGAATCCCCTATCTTGAGAATTCAAAATTTCTGGTATTCTATGTGGAAAATTTCCAGGGCAGATCTTTTTTGGAAAGAGGTTTGTGTATGAGAGAGGGACAGAAAAAAAAAAAAAAAGTCAAACACTATAGATCTCGGTCTGTGGGACAAAGTTATAGTCAAATTATTTCACCATGGTTCTGCACTCAAGACTGTGGTGCCTCCTGGGATACTCCCTCCAGGACTGAAAGTGTTATCTGTTAAAGGGTCTCAGGTGAATTCCTGCAGAAGTTATTCTTAGGCAAAGGGAGTTGCCTGCTCCACATCCTTCTTCCTCCCCAGGGGTGGAGTGCTTCCAATGAGTGCTTGATACAACCTCCCTTCTAGTACTCAGGTTCAATAGAGGATATCTCTGAAGACCTGTCCAGTGAGCTGGGTGAGGATTTTGATGCTACTGCATTGCAGGCCAATTTTTCCTTCTGCCAAACCCTGTTTCTTTCAACCTCTGAAAAGGTATTTTTCCCTAAAGTATTCTCAAATATTCCTAAAACTCAGTTTAGTGAAGAACAAGGCTAATAAAAGAGGATGTTAGAAAGAGGCAGCAGTTTATTAAAATGAGATTTTAAGATGGATATTCATTGGCCAATTTATCAGTGATGAGAACCCCATTGCTGAGATAGGTGAAGTGCTGATAGCCTCTGGCATGAGATAACTGGGTAACTGTTAATATTCTCACCAGTGGTGGTTACCTGGAGTCTACAGGGAAACAAAAGCACTGAAGCATCAACATTTTAAGTAATATCTTAGGTTCAGGGGAAATAGTAATTATAAGAAACATAATTCCTGGAGGTGTTGCTAAGGGTGATGAATGTACTGGAGAAAGAAAGCAAAACCTGTGATAATTCATCACCAAGTTAAGCCCAGGTGTTTAAAAGCCATAGTACCTCTTTGGCAACAGAAATGGAAACCTCTGTCTCCTGTAGTTGGAAGGCAGAAAGCTGAGGCTTAAGGTCATCTCTTAGCTGTAATGGTAATGCAACTCCAGAGAAGACTGAACCCTCATATCTAGCAATTTCATTATATAACGATGGAGCCCTAGTTGGGAAGGAGTGAGGGCTTCCCAGGTGGCTCACTGGTAAAAAAAAATCCCCTCCAGGAAACAAGGGTTTGATACCTGGGTCAGGAAGATCCCCTGGAGGAGGGGGCAATGGGAATGCACTCTGGTATTCTTGCCTGGAAAAATCTATGGACAGCTATATTCCTCAGGGTCTCAAAGAGTCAGATGTGACTGTGCATGCACGAGATTCATATACTTAGATGGAGATATATGTGACAATGCACATAAACAACTGAAATCTCTGTGTGCCCCTAAACATCCTCAGACTGCAGAAATCTGAATTACCATCCCCTAAATCTTAGTACTCCCCAGAATCCTCTAGGATACTTCCATGCTAAAATCTTGCATGCAACTTGTTTGATGGTTTAAGAGATAACTATGTTCCCCACAGAATGTCTGCCTTTCCTCCAGTTTTGTGCATGAGAGTAATAACCAGTATTGTGACAATTAACTCAGATTTGATGACACTTGATCTACTAAGGGAGTGAAAGGACTTTAATTGCAGTGGTTACACACAGCCTTGCCAAATGTAGGAACAGGAGTCAGGGCTTATATAAGGGAGTGAATGTAGTAAGTCTGATGTCAAGGGTATCATGACATAAAGTTAGATAAGAGACATCTTATACAAGTGGGAACAATCTCCTATGAAACTCTATTTAAAACTCTGACAAAGATACAAGATAGCTTTAACCTGCAAGAATGGAGTATAAAACCCAGAGAAGGAAATGTCTCCCACTAAGTAAAAAATAAAAGCCATAAGTACGATAGCAGGCAGTGTAAAAAGGAATTGAGAATCAGCAAAATGAAACATTGAAATGGGGATCTATTATGTAAGGCTGGAAACAGTGAGTCAACTATATTTCAAGGGAGGCCTAAAAGACTCTCCATTTACCCAGTCAATAAGGCATGCACTGGAGAGAAACTGAGCAGTAGTTTCTCTGTAAGATGGTACTTCAGGTCTGACAGCTGGGAAAGCTGTTATAGAACTGTGTTCCCTGATAGCAACTAGAATGGTAAGGAGAATTTTTCCAAAGAAAGGTCATATGATAGTTACTAGCTGTCAAAATAAGGTAGTTACAATTATTTTAATAAACAACCATGTCATAGTAAAAGTGGGGTGAAGGACATAGAGACTTTTAACCAGATATGGCACCCTTGGGAGAAAGATATGTAGAGCAAGATGGATAATTCAGTTTGTATAAACAGTCTTATAAATCAAGGTGAGTTAAGGATGCATAATCAGGAAGCTCAGGACAGTCAGTCAAATATTCATGATGGACAACTTTCTGATCTTGGACCAGTTTTCAGGCCCCAGACTATTTGCTTGAAGGAAGATCCAAGTTCCCAGAAGGGAGCACTGAAAAGCAATAATATGTGCAAATACTAATAATTCATCTTACCTCTTCCCAAAAAGATCCAGGACCCTATACTCTGGAAATAATACATGAGGGACTGAGAAAACATAAATATTTGGAAGACTGACTGCAAAGTCCCAGTTGACACTGATATATGGTACTTACAGCATGATAACTCTTGCTAGAGTAACAGAATGAAAGAATTGACAGACTGGCTTATATCAAGTTTCAAGAACTTCACAGGCTATCACCTAGTCCTTAACTTCCCAATCCCTAAGTGTAAGTTTAACTGAATATTCTTCTCAGTAAACCAGTCCCCAAAGTAGCTCCTTCACCCACGTAGTTAGAACTTTCTGCAGGTAAGGCCTGAAAAGCTACCCATCCCCACACACCAGGCAAGTTATTAAAATGATATCACATGCCAGAGGATATAGGAAAGTTCAGTGTGCTACCTTTAAGTACTGAAAGAATTCCAGGATTGTGGTCTCTGTTATATCCTCAGTTATTCTTCATGTCAGCTCTTCCAAAGGCAAGATGCATGATAGAGAATGACAATCAATTCCCCAAATTTAAGTGAGCTATATTCAGACTGCTGTTGTACAAGAGGGAAAAGTTATCTCTTCAACAGTTTAGTAACATGACCTTGGGTACAAGGTGTGTAGTAATCGATCAGTGTATTCTTCTCAAGCCTTACAGTGAAAGAGAAGCAGGATCAGTTTACGTGTGATGCCACAGGACTATGTTAACTCTCTCCCATAAAATACTCTCAAGGATTCTAGACTGTTAATATTGATATATTCGGCAGACTATCAGATTGGTCCACTATCAATTGCATGATAATCACATCAACTGAGCCAAAAGAGGATGTTTGAGGATTTGGTAAGATCCATGTGTCCCAGAGGGTGAGCAAGAAAACACTAAAAAGCTATGGGATGCATTGTGTCAGTGAACTTTTTACTTTAGTTGTTCAATACACTGGAGTATGTTTTCATTGAAAGTAAATAATAATAGATTGCTTCGTGCACTACTCACAACTACAAAGGAAGCACATAACCTGGGAAACATTCTGTACTCCAGATATAGCATATTTCATACTGAGTATTACTGTTTTGACTCATCTGCCAGGTGATTTGTAAGGCTGACAGCTTTTGGTGGGACCCAGAGCCAGAAAAGGAATCAGGACCAGACATAGGTTTTGATTCTTCTACTCAGCCCCTCCTACGTGGGGTATATGACTCTGAAGGAACAATAACCCTCAGAATGTATGACAAGCTTCTGTCAGAGGATACACCATCTTGTAAAGCTTTTAATTTTCTATAGCAAGGTCACACTATCATGTGATGCCACCACCTGGATTTCTACTGTGCGGTTGTAAAGATGGAATATTAGATTAACAGTTAAAGAAACTTTCAATTAAGAATGCCCATTATGCATACCTCAAGAAACAAGAAAAAAGTCGAATAAATAACCTAACTCTACACCTAAAGCAACAAGACAAGGAAGAAATGGAGAACCCCAGGGTTAGTAGAAGGAAAGAAAACTTAAAAATTAGGGCAGAACTAAATGCAAAAGAAACAAGAGACCATAGCAAAAATCAACAAAGCCAAAAGCTGATTCTTTGAAAGGATAAATAAAATTGACAAACCATTAGCCAGACTCATCAAGAAGCAAAGAGAGAAAAATCAAATCAATAAAATTAGAAATGAAAATGGAGAGATCACAACAGACAACACACAAATACAAAGGATCATAAGAGACTACTATCAGCAATTATATGCCAATTAAATGGACAACGTGGAAGAAATGGACAAATTCTTAGAAAAGTACAACTTTCCAAAACTGAACCAGGAAGAAATAGAAAATCTTAACAGACCCATCACAAGCACAACATTGAAACTGTAATTAGAAATCTTCCAGCAAACAAAAGCCCAGGTCCAGATGGCTTCACAGCTGAATTCTACCAAAAATTTAGAGAAGAGCTAATACCTATCCTACTCAAACTCTTCCAGAAAATTGCAGAGGAAGGTAAACTTCCAAACTCATTCTATGAGGGCACCATCTCCCTAATACAAAAACCTGACAAAGACGCCACAAAAAAAGAAAACTTCAGGCCAATATCACTGATGAACATAGATGTAAAAATCCTTAACAAAATTCTAGCAATCAGAATCCAACAACACATTAAAAAGATCATACACCATGACCAAGTGGGCTTTATCCCAGGGATGCCAGGACTCAATATCCACAAATCATCAACTTGATTCACCACATTAACAAGTTGAAAAATAAAAGCCATATGATTCTCTCAATAGATGCAGAGAAAGACTTTCACAAAATTCAACATCCATTTATGATAAAAACTCTCCAGAAATCAGGAATAGAAGAAACATACCTCAATACAATAAAAGCTATATATGACAAACCCACAGCAAACATTATCCTCAATGGTGAAAAATTGAAAGCATTTCCCCTAAAGTCAGGAACAAGACAAGGGTGCCCACTTTCACCGCTACTATTCAACTTAGTTCTGGAAGTTTGGGCCACAGCAATCAGAGCAGAAAAAGAAATAAAAGGAATCCAAATTGGAAAAGAGGAAGTAAAACTCTCACTGTTTGCAGATGACATGATCCTCTACATAGAAAACCCTAAAGACTCCACCAGAAAATTACTAGAGCTAACCAATGAATATAGTAAAGTTGCAGGATATAAAATCAATGCACAGAAATCCCTTGCATTCCTATACACTAATAATGAGAAGGTAGAAAAAGAAATTAAGGAAACAATGCCATTCACCATTGCAACGAAAAGAATAAAATACCTAGGAATATATCTACCTAAAGAAACTAAAGACCTATATATAGAAAACTATAAAATACTGGTGAAAGAAATCAAAGAGGACACTAATAGATGGAGAAATATACCATGTTCATGGATCAGAAGAATCAATATAGTGAAAATGAGTATACAACCCAAAGCAATCTACAGATTCAATGCAATCCCTATCAAGCTACCAACAGTATTTTTCACAGAGCTAGAACAAATAATTTTACAATTTGTATGGAAATATAAAAAACCTCGAATAGCCAAAGCAATCTTGAGAAAGAAGAATGGAACTGGAGGAATCAACCTGCCTGGCTTCAGGCTCTACTACAAAGCCACAGTCATCTAGACAGCATGGTACTGGCACAAAGACAGAAATATAGATCAATGGAACAAAATAGAAAGCCCAGAGATAAGTCCATACACCTATGGATACCTTATCTTTGACAAAGGAGGCAAGAATATACAATGGATTAAAGACAATCTCTTTAATAAGTGGTGCTGGGAAAACTGGTCAACCACTTGTAAAAGAATGAAACTAGAACACTTTCTAACACCATACACAAAAATAAACTCAAAATGGATTAAAGATCTAAACATAAGACCAGAAACTATAAAACTCCTAGAGGAGAACATAGGCAAAACACTCTCCAACATACATCACAGCAGGATCCTCTATGATCCACTTCCCAGAATACTGGAAATAAAAGCAAAAATAAACAAATGGGATAAAATTAAACTTAAAAGCTTCTGCACAACAAAGGAAACTATAAGCAAGGTGAAAAGATAGCCTTCTGAATGGGAGAAAATAAAAGCAAATGAAGCAACTGACAAACAACTTATCTCAAAAATATACAAGCAACTCCTATAGCTCAATTCCAGAAAAATAAACGACCCAATCAAAAAATGGGCCAAAGAACTAAATAGACATTTCTCCAAAGAAGACATACAGATGGCTAACAAACACATGAAAAGATGCTCAACATCACTCATTATCAGAGAAATGCAAATCAAAACCAGAATGAGGTACCATTTCACGCCAGTCAGAATGGCTGAGATCCAAAAGTCTACAAGCAATAAATGCTGGAGAGGGTGTGGATAAAAGGGAGCCCACTTACACTGTTGGTGGGAATGCAAGCTAGTACAGCCACTATGGAGAACAGTGTGGAGATTCCTTAAAAAATTGCAAATAGAACTGCCTTATGACCCAGCAATCCCACTGCTGGCCATACACACTGAGGAAACCAGAATTGAAATAGACATGTGTACCCCAGTGTTCATCGCAGCACTGTTTATAATAGCCAGGACATGGAAACAACCTAGATGTCCATCAGCAGATGAATGGATAAGAAAGCTGTGGTACATATACACAATGCAGTATTACTCAGCCATTAAAAAGAATGCATCGGAATCAGTTCTAATGAGGTGGATGACACTGGAGCCAATTATACAGAGTGAAGTAAGCCAGAAAGGAAAACACCAATACAGTATACTAACACATATATATGGAATTTAGAAAGATGGTAACAATAACCCTGTATGTGAGACAGCAAAGGAGACACAGATGTATAGAGCAGTCTTTTGGACTCAGAGGGAGAGAGAGAGGGTGGAATGATTTGGGAGAATGGCATTGAAACAAGTATAATATCATATAAGAAATGAATCGCCAGTCTAGTTTCAATGCAGGATACAGGATGCTTGGGGCTGGCGCACTGGGATGACCCAGAGAGATGGTATGGGGAGGGAGGTGGGAGGGGGGTTCAGAATTGGGAACACGTGTACACCTGTGGCAGATTCATTTTGATGTATGGCAAAACCAATACAGTTTTGTAAAGTAAAATTTGAAAAAAAAGAAGTAAAAAAAAAAAAAAAAAAAGAATGCCCATTATGGATGAGCAAAATGGGTGAACAGAATCAACAGGTATATATCTCCAGTTTTCCAGTTTTAAAGATAAGTCACTGGGATGTAATGTACAGCATGATGAATACAGTCAATAATATTGCATTGTAAATAATAAAAAATATTATATTGCAAATTTAAACATTTCTTACAAAGTAAGTTTTAAAAATCTTCATCACTAGAAAAATGTTGTAACTTTGTATGGTGATGAATAGTAACTATACTTATTGTGGTGATAATTTTGCAACGTATAGTGGTGGTATGTAGTGTCCAACTCTTGTGACCCCATGGACTGCAGGCTGCCAGGCTCCACTGTCCTTCAGATTTCCAAGGCAAGAAACCCACTCCAGTAGGAGTTGTCATTTTTTACTCCAGGATCTTCCCAACTTAGGGATCAAATCCACATTTCATGAATTTCAGGTAGATTCTTTACTGCTGAGCCACCAGGGAAGCTCCTTTGCAATGTATAATAATAGTTAGTAGTTTTAATTGCTTAGTCATGACTGACTCTTTGCAACCCCATGGACTGTAGCCTGCCATGGTCCTCTGACCATGAGATTCTCCAGGCAAGAATACTGGTGTGGATTGCCATTACCTCCTCCAGTTCTCCAGAGGATCTTCCCAACCCAGGGCTCGAACCTGGCTCTACTGCATTGTAGGCAGATACCTCACCTTCTGAGTTATGGGGAAGTCCTATATAGATGTCACATAATTTCACTGTATCCCAAAATTAAAGCAATGTTGTCAATTATAATTCAATTTAAAAAAGAATGCCCATTATGAATGGTTTCTGTCAGACCTACCATGTTACCAAGTCAAAAGACTGGGGTGGCCCAGCAGAAATTCACAAGATATAAGCTTTCTAGGAAGTGTAAGATACAGGTAGGTCCAGAGAGTAGAAATGAGCATCACAAGCAAATGATCCAGACTTACACATCCTCCAGTGTTGTCCCCTACCTCTCCTTGAGGTCACTCCTTTGGGTGTCTGGGTGGTGGCAGGGAGGGAGCACTTAAAACAGATGATGGAGAAAGAATAAGAATGAGCTTGGTTTGTACGTGGTTCAGGTCATATATAAATGCAAACTGAAGACACTCTCCTTCTATGCTACAGCCACACTCAGGTATGACCCTGAAAGCCTACAGTGAGGTGAAATCTCCCAATTAGTAAAGCTCTGATTCCACAGATTCAAGTCAGTCAGCCTGTTGTCAGCAATGCCAGTACCATTACAATGGGCCCATAATGACAGCACCCACTTATCAAGGCTTATATAAGTGTCAGACACATAAATCTGTTATGGATCATCCCTAAAAGATATTGGTGAGAGACTTGGTGGCAAGGTGATTACAAGGTTCACTTCTTTCAGCAGTGGGCTTTTTCCATTATGACTATAACTGATGCCTATTCTAAGTATGGGTTTTGCCTTTCCTTTTTATAGGACCTTAGCCAGTATCACTATCTAAAGATTTATATAGTGATCCACTAAAATAAGATCCCTCATTACTTTACATGGAACCAAACAGAAGATGAGCATCAGTGAGCACATGATTATGACATCCATTTATTCCATTTCTTCCCACACACTCGGTAACCACTAGCTCAATGAAGAAATGGGACACTCTTTTGAAAGTTCACCTAAGACTCCACCTTCAAGATGTTAATAACAAGCCACTAATTTAATCACAGTATGATTTACTGAAATGAATTCTGGAGATCAAATAGGTTAGAAAAACAAATAAATCATTTTATACAATGACTATTTCTGACATGACATTTTTGTAATTAGAAAATTGTTAGGATTTACTTCACTTGGTTGATTATACAACAAAATCTCATGCAAAAACCTTCATTAAAAGTTACTATTGACTTTATTATATAAATTAGAAGAAATTTTTATCCTCAGCATCTGCATCATAGTCAATAACAGCAAAAAGTCATAAAAATTAGCCATAGTGTTCTGATAATAGGATTAAGTTACAAACTAGAAGCAATAAAACAGTTAACTCTATCTGGGGCAAAACTGATTGATTTCAAAAATTATACTGGAGAGGAAAAAATAAAGCAGGGACATTACTTTGCCAACAAAGGTCCGTCTAGTCAAAGCTATGGGTTTTCCAGTAGTCATGTATGGATGTGAGAGTTGGACTATAAAGAAAGCTGAGTGCCGAAGAATTGATGCTTTTGAACTGTGGTGTTGGAGAAGACTTTGAGAGTCCCTTTGGACTGCAAGGAGATCCAACCAGTCCTTCCTAAAGGGAATCAGTCTTGAACATTCATTGGAAGGGCTGATCCTGAAGCTGAAATTCCAATACTTTGGCCACCTGATGTGAAGAACTGACTCATTGGAAAAGACCCTGATCCTGGGAAAGATTGAAGGCAGGAGGAGAGGGGATGACAGAGGGTGAAATGGTTAGATGGCATCATCAACTCAGTGGACATGAGTTTGAGTAAACCCCAGAAGTTGGTGATGGACAGGGAGGCTCAGAGTGCTACGGTCCATGGGGTTGCCAAGAATCCCAGACATGACTGAGTGACTGAAGTGAACTGAACTGAACTGATACTGGAGAAAGGCAGTTTTTCAGAGTAATTTGAAAATACTTTGAAAACTTCAAAGTATTATTTTACAATCTTTGTTTCATCACACTCTTTTGTGGTAAGATTTTCTTTGATTTGCCTCACATGTGACCAGATATAATGCACATGGAGCAATTATTCAGGTGTTCAAATGTACCAAGGGTAACACCACAGGGATATGAAAACTCATCTCCCAACTTGAAAATAAGTTCAGTTTTACGCTTAAGGTTAAAAAGTAAAAAAGCAATCTCTATTTTACAAAAACAAAATCACTCTCGATCCCTTGGTTTCTCTAAGTGTCATTGATGGATTACCTTTGGCAAAGTAATTGCTAAAGCTGGCCATTATTTCATATTTAGACTGTGAGGATTAACATGAAATCAAGTAGGTACAGGAGGAAAATGATCACAATTAGGCAGTGAAGCTTACATTCATTTTAATTAACTCCTCTTTAGACTTTCTACCCTTAAAAGCTTTCCAGAAAATTTCATGGCTGAACCTCTTATACAACAACTAAGTACATACATCCATCTCTATTTCCTCTCTACTGCGATCCACTCTTTCCGCCTTTGGATATTTAACTGTCATTCTTAAGCAAAAGAAATGTTGAACATATGTTTCTTTTAAAGACTAATTTCTGAGAATGAGAACAATGCACTCATGAGTAAAATTAGAGAAAGCCATTCAATTTCCAAATAACACCCTAAAACTATGACAGATATCTTTTAAGATAAACCTATGATAGAGTTACAAATAATAACACAAAGTAAAATTACAGACCTTCTAGAAACCTAACAAAATGTATGGTATCCTTACTATCAATTAAAATAAAATCACATATTTTCTTGAAAGCATATTAAAAAACAGAATAGAGAAGGAGATGGGGTTTTGTAAGAGGCACTGTGGTGTGGCTGCATTCTATACTGGTTCTTTAACTGTCATAGTGTCCTTGTTTGAAGCTTTGTGAAAGAAATCTTCAGCCCTACTTCATTATTTTCCAAGGAAGTCAGAAATTAATTAAATTTTAATTTTAGCAATGGTTAGAGTAAATGGAAAAATACCTTTCAAAAGGAGTATTTGTATAAGATGTAAAGTTTTTCACTTACTACAACTTTCTTCTCACAGAATTTATTTCTCATTACAGATAAAACTCCATATCCTCCACTGATGTGATTTGTGCATGACGTACCTATTCTAGACAAGTTATATTTCATAAAATCATAAAAATTGTGCTGTTTGACATAAAAGTAAAAAGATGGAGGAAGGGAAGAAGCTGGGGGGGAGTGGGAAGGAAGGTCCAGATTTATGGGCTGCAAATTATAAAATACAAATTTTGTATACAAAACTAGCTAAAGGATTTTATATAGCTAGAATTCCTTGTTAAAGTTGGTAACATAATGATTCATGTTTATATGAATCAGTGTTTAATAAAAACCAAAAGCTTTATCAACAAAATTTTGTTCAAATATTTCAGAGATCAGATTTTTTATTTATATTACCTTGATGAGTTGGGAATAAAATAATAATATGCAAGAATATGTAGCAATGATAGCAGCAAAGAAAAACTATAGTGATTAAAACTTTGAATATCAAAGTTGAGTCAATAGTAAAATATTTGTCATCTATGCAAGGTTGATTAAATTGTAAACTTAAAAATGACACAAAAAAATGGAAGGGGTTATGGGAGATATAACAGATATATTTAGTGTGTAATTTTTGATCTGAATCCACCCCCAGAATGAGTTATGGTTCTTTCATTTTTCAGTCATGTAATATTTTAAGTTATTTCTCTACCTCCAGAAATGTTGTAAGAATTACCTAGAGTAAAAGAGAGCAATCTGCCATCTATAAATATTTAAGCAATTAACATTCACTATAAATTTTCTTCTTGTCTAGATAGATAAATTTGTATTTATTTATTTTTCAAATATAAATGGTTTACCATACATAAAAAACACTGTTAAGGAACTAGAAGTTCTAAAAGCATGACTAACAAGTTTTTTTTTTTAAGAAGTTTTAATAAATTATTTTGAATATAACACCAAAATAAAATTTTGGAGTTTATGATATATCTAAAGAAATGAAATATTTTAATGATGAGAAAACACTGTGAAAGATCCAAAAAGAAGTGTATTATCAACCTAAAACAACAAAAATTTTAATAACATCTTAACTGAAAGACATTGGAAACACTAGTATCTTATTACATAATAGAAATACATTTGCCTCAGAAATGCTAATATTTTTTCTTTCTGGTGGTATAGAGTAAAGCAGCATAATATTCTCTGGAGTCTCTTTATAGCCTGTGGCTGTAAATATTCCACAATATCAGAAAATTTCTTCTTTCCTATTCCCCTCCCATTTTTAAAAAGTGTTTCTTTTGACTTTTTTTCCACATCTTTTAAACAGCAAACCTTTAACTAGTGAACCTGGAGAGACCATTTGGTACAGAGTTTCAGCTATTGTATATTAAGTTTAACATTTATTTTTATTTGAAATTTACAGATAGGACATAGACATATTTATGTCTTCAAAATTGACAGTTACATATTTTTCAGCCTAACTACATTAGCATCCTGACTATCAGCATAGGAAGTGTGAGTAAAAGTCTAAAAGTCGCTCAGTCATGTCCAACTCTTTGTGACCCCATGGACTACACAGTTCATGGAATTCTCCAGGCCAGAATACTGGAGTGCTTAGCCTTTCCCTTCTCCAGGGGATCTTCTCAACCCAGAGGTTGAACCCAGGTTTCCTGCATTACAAGAGGATTCTTTCCCAGCATAGGAAACATGATTTTAAAAGAATTCACATTCTCCACAGAATCAAATTTCTATGAGGCAATACATGCATCTTTTCCTACATTCTGAAAGTAGAGTTTCTTTTATACATAGATCACTTTAAAAAAATCATGAAAAGTCCTTTCTACTTACAGAACATGATTCCCACAGAACGAGATTTCAAGTAAAAATAAAGAATGACGTATTTATTAAGCATTACTATGTGCCAAAAAACTTTCCATAAGTTATTTTTAATTCTCAAAATCCTGTGAGCTACTGACAAGAGAAATCAAAACCATACAGAGGCTAACTAATAAGGATCCATTTGTACAGCTTAGAGAGATCAAGATCAAAATCATGGTTATCTTACAGCAAAACCTGTGTTGTCTACTCATCATCACCAATAGGTCTGCAGTTAGGAAGCATTGCTTCTGAGAGATGGTTCACCCCTCTGGGCATGATTTTCCTGACCATTTAATTTTACAGTCCTTTTGTAGAAGCTTTTAATACCTAAGATACATCTGGTAAACCTTTTTCTAAGCACCAGGACTACTTACCTTTAGACAAATCTGGATGAATAGAACTTTTTTTTTTTTCTGGAAAAAAATATGTTTCAAGCTCTAAGTAAGGAGTTGATGTTAATCTAAATAAACAAGAATCTTACTCTCAGAAAATTCAGTATTTCATTAGGGCACACAGAAACAAATAATTGAAAATTTAAATTTTGACATAGCCAGAGAAAGAAACTAATAGAACTACCATATGATCTAGCAATATCACTCTGGGTACACACCCAGAAAAAAACATAATTTGAAAAGATACATGCACCCCAATGTTCACCTCAGTGCTATTTACAGCAGCCAAAACACAGAAGGAACCTGGATGTCCACCAATGAAGGAATGGATAAAGAGAATGTGGTACATATATACAATGGAATACTACTCACCATAAAAAAAAGAATAAAATGTTATCTGCAGCAATTGGATGGCCCTAGAGATTATCATACTCAGTGAAGTAAGTCAGACAAAGACTAACACTGTATGATATTACTTACATGTGGAATCTAATTCTTTAAATGGTATTAAAAAACTTATTTAAAAAATATAAAATCTACTTAGATTTCTAAAACAAACTTGTTACCAAAGGAGAAATGTGTGTGTGTGTGTGTTGGGGGTGATAAACTGGGAGTTTGTGATTGATATACATGCTCCCACTCCAGTATTCTTGCCTGGAGAATCCCATGGACGGAGTAGTGTGGTGGGCTACAGTCCATGGGTCACAAAGAGTCAGACACGACTGAGCGACTTCACTTTCACACATAAAATAGATATACAACAATGACCTGCTCTGTAACACATGGAATTCTACTCAATATTCTGTATGTGGGAAAAGAATCTGAAAAAGAATGGATATATGTTTATGTATAACTGAATTACTGTTCTGTACCTCTGAAACTAACACAATATTTCAAGTCAACTACACTCTAATAAAACTTAATAATTAAACAAAATAACAAAAATATTTAATAAGTGCTTTATTTGCCCTAGACTTTTCATATTCCTCATAGTCATTTAAGTCTCATATTAGCTCTACAAGGTTAGTATCAGTTTCTTCTTGGTGTTTTTCAGAGGTCATTATCTATACAGAGATAATGGTACATATTACATGAATCAACTATGTGAATTCTAAAATATAAGCATTTTCAACTCTACACACAGCTTCCTATAAAATTTATGTTCAAAATAGTTCTATAGGATAATTTTAGTTTGAGATATTGAGAGCTGGAGAGTAGCATTTCTACACTTGTAGGAATAACAACTGAAGTCTACAACTAATTTACATGAGGAAATTGAAATTGCAAGCAAACAACTAACTCCAAATCTAAAGAGAAACAGGTAACAGAAGAGAGAAACTGGATTTAGGCTTTTGCTTACCTAGAAACAGTTCAGTTCAGTCAGTCGCTCAGTTGTGTCCGACTCTTTGCGACCCCATGAATCACAGCAGGCCAGGCCTCCCTGTCTGTCACCAACTCCTGGAGTTCACTCAGACTCACATCCATCGAGTCAGTGATGCCATCCAGCCATCTCATCCTCTGTCGTCCCCTTCTCCTCCTGCCCCCAATCCCTCCCAGCATCAGAGTCTTTTCCAATGAGTCAACTCTTAACATGAGGTGGCCAAAGTATTGGAGTTTCAGCTTTAGCATCATTCCTTCCAAAGAAATCCCAGGGCTGATCTCCTTTAAAATGGAATGGGTGGATCTCCTTGCAGTCCAAGGGACTCTCAAGAGTCTTCTCTAACACCACAGTTCAAAAGCATCAATTCTTTGGCCCTCAGCCATCTTCACAGTCCAACTCTCACATCCATACCTGACCACTGGAAAAACCATAGCCTTGACTAGATGGACCTTAGTTGGCAAAGTAATGTCTCTGCTTTTTAATATGCTGTCTAGGTTGATCATAACTTCTCTTCCAAGGAGTAAGCATCTTTTAATTTCATGGCTGCAGTCACCATCTGCAATGATTTTGGAGCCCCCCAAAATAAAGTCTGATACTGTTTCCACTGTTTCTGCATCTATTTCCCATGAAGTGATGGGACCAGATGCCATGATCTTCATTTCCTGAATGTTGAGCAGTGTGGTCCACTGGAGAAGGAAATGGCAAACCACTTCAGTATTCTTGCCTTGAGAACCCCATGAACAGTACCTGGAATAGAAGTTGCCAAATGCCATATAAACCAGTAAGATGAGTCAGCTTAGTGATTCTTAAATTGCTAAGGCTCTAGTGTGGGCTAGCTTGAGATGGTAAAGCCCATATGTGATGCAGACATATTAAGATGATACCCTTTTGTGGGCTTTTCCTTCTGGAACCCTAGCAGATTCAAAAGGTCAAAAATAAAAAAATTCCTGACAGTTTCCATAGCAGCAGCCACTGCTGACCCCTTACCCAGACTCATCTTCTTATCTTCCCTTTGTTACAAAACCCTTAGCCTGCAAGAGCAGTTAAAAACTGCTTCTGGGAAAGTGGAAATAGAAGACAAAAAGAAAACTACACATCAGGAACGGGCAGGAATACACGCTAGGCTTAATGTTGCATTTAGACAGAGGTAGCAATATCTGTAAACACCACATTTCCAGGAATCAAGTTCACAGTGCCTACCTAAAATGGAGGCTTAATCAGTACAATCAAATAACACCCCATTGTATCTCCTTCTGTCATGCTAAAAGAATCAAGTACAAATAATAGTATAGCACAACTGGGAAAACAAAAGACAGACATTTCCCTAAGGTTCACAAAACACTCTAAATCAAGCAGATTGACAGACCTAAAGCCAAACAACATCAGACCTCAGAAAAATTCTCTAGCAAATTTAGACTACTCCTTAAAAACAAGTTGCCACTAAAAAACTTATCACTCGAAGTCTTTGGTGCACTTTAGAGGTAAGTTCAAAATCAGCCCAGCACCTGACTAGATTAACATAAACCCACACAATGAAGACTTTGATGAGATAACTTTTAAAAATCATCTATCACAGTATCTAGCATCCTACACAACATGCCCAACTTTCAACAAAGATGCAAAAAGATTTAACAGTCTCAAGGGACAAAGCAATCACTGGAGCTAGCTTTAACTATTATAAAGATGTCGTAACTATTAGACATGCATGTTGTTCAGTCATGTCCAACTCTTTGAGACCCTATGGGCTGAACCCTGCCAGGATCCGCTGTCTGTGGAATTTTCCAGGCAAGAGTATTGGAGTGGCTTTTGCCATTTCCTATTCCAGGGGATCTTCCTCACCCACGGATCAAACCTGCATCTCTTCTGTCTCCTGTATTAGCAGGTAGATTGTTTACCACTGTGCCACCTGGGAAGTGCAACTACTTGATAGTAAATTTTATGTAAATATGTTTGACATATTAAAGCTTTTAGTGGGGAAAAAAAGTGGATAACATGATCAGATAAGTAGTTTCAGCAGAGAAAGAAAAGTTATGAGAAAAAAATCAAATGCAGATGCTAGAATTAAAGAAAACACAGTAACAAAGATGAGATGAAGAATCAGTAGATGATATATATAAGGAAAAAAAATCAATAGATATTACACAGACTGAGTTGAAAAGTGAAAAACATAAAAGCATTACAGAGCATCTAACAGTTGTGGAATAACATGAAAATATCAAATATACATTTAATTGAAGAAAGACAATAGGGCAAAATACATATTTGAAGAAGAATGTGAATTTTTTCAAAATTTGTTCCAGGTGCAAAAAGCACAGATCCAAATATTATAAAATATACACACACAGCCAAGCAAAACTAAAAAAGCATCTATATATACAGTCACCCCTCACTGTCCACAAGGTATGGTTACAGCATGTCCCTGGATATCAAAATCTTCAAATGTTCAAGTCCCTTATATAAAATGGGACAATGAGAATGCGCAGATGTCTTATATTTCAACTACTGAAAAGCACAAAGAGAAAATCTTGAAAATCGTAAGAGGAAAAACGGACAAATTTCTTATACACACACACACACACACACACAAAAAAAAAAGGCCAAAATTACAACACACCCTCTCATCAAAAACTAAGGAAACCAGTAGAAAATGGGGTGACAACTAAAAAAATTCTGAAATAATAATTTTATTCTTCTGAAATAAAAATTTTATTCTTCCAGAAATATATACTTAGAATAAACATTGATCAGATATTGAGAATGTCAACACTTGGTGAAACCTCACTACATAAACTACTATTAGAAGAGGACAATCCATCTATGTAGTAGTCTTGTCCACTTCCTCAAAAAAGTTAAGACTGAATCCAACAGAACATCTAGTTTCAAGTACCAATTTAAGGGAATACAAAATACAAAAGCCATATGTTAACTACCACAATAGCACCTGTAGTTAGCAAAAGACAAAATGTGAGAAACTGCATAGTAAACCACTTGATTTCTTCTACAAATAATGTGCAAATAAAATGCAAAAGAGAGAAGTGAAAACTATAAAATTAAGAAACATAAGAATGTAGTGATGTTTTCATAAGTACCAACATATATAAAACAATCAAATTGCACACTTTAAATATGTGCAGTTTAGTGTAACTCAATTATAACTCATTTCAGAAGAAAATATGCTTAACAAAAGAAAGAACAAATACTTTCTCAGACAAAAATTAAAAATTGATTTCCAGTTGATACAATAAATGATCAGAAAGTAATAAGACACAGTTTAGAAACTCAGATCTACAAAGTTAGAAATAATAATAAAGCATTTTTCTTAAATTATCCAAATATAGTTGTTTAAATCATAAGATAGTAACAGTGCACTGTTTTTATAACATTTGTAAATGAAATGTATAATAATAATGGTAACAGGAATAAGAGAAAGGAATTGGGAAGGTACATTAGAAAGTCTTTACACTACACATGAAATGACACAGCATTTTGTAAATATAATGAGAATATTTTGAGATGCATATTATTAACCTTAAGGCAAGCACTAAAACTTAGAATTTTTCAAAACAGAATTAAAACTGAATTATAAAGTATAGAAAATTAGATTAGATGGAGGCATCATATATATATGCTAAAGAACAAATGAAATAGAAAACAACTAAAGAAATTGTAGATTCTACTCCAAACATATCAATAGTCACTTTAAAGGAACCAATTTATTCAAAACTCTCGAAATAAGTCAAGGCTTTACGGTAACCATGCACACGACGATTCAAAAAATATGTAACTTAAAAATGGTAGGAAAATTTTGTGGTATTTTTAACTTTTCCATGTTCCTTACCTCTACATGGTTTGGCAGCAATCTTAAACAGTTTGTGTTGCCTAGTAACTGTGTGACCCTAGTAACTGGTTCTAGAGGGAGCAGAGCAGACCTTTTTATAGATTATTGGGTTTGTCTCCTCTAAATTGTCTTGGAAATAGCCTCAAGAATGAGACAAGAAACACATCTCTGTCTTTCCTAATTTGGAACTCACCAGGGTGGAAAAGTAGCAAAATTGTTCAAACACATTGTTAGGCAAGCAAAATGCCCAAGGTTACCTGGGGAGAAAGAAGACAGTTGTGACGTACAAGAGAGAGCCTGAAGCTTGGGAGGAAGAGCTTAGGAGAGAGTTTCTTTAGGGCATTAAGGCATCCAAAAGTGCCTATATATATTCAAGATTTTAGAAAGTCATACCTGTGGCCAAGGAAGGGCATGAACAGAACAGACCACTTTTGACTGAAATATATGCTCAGTGCAAGCAGGAAGTAAAGTCCAAGAAATGGAAAAAAAAAAAATAGAAACCACAAAAAATTTGTTCTCAGACTAAATAGATTTAAACTAGAAATCATTAACAAAGTTGTAAAATGCCTAAGTATCAACAATCCCTAAATAATTTAAAAGTCGGGGGAATTTAAAATATCAGAAACAAAAAAGAGAACATCACTACTGGTCCCACAGCCAGTAAAGAATAGCAAGGAAATACTGTGAACAAATCTATCCTCATACACTGAACATTCTAGATGAAATTGAACAGGAAACTCATGAAACAATGAGTCTGAGTAGTCCCATCTATCAAAACAGTTTAAGAAAACTGAAAAAGTTGATTGCTAGAAGCTCATGGGTTTTGTAAGACTGAGAAATAGGTGAGTGTGTGAGAATTTAAGGAAATGAGTTTCCAATGTCATGACAATAGAATTTAATTATGCATTTGTTGGTAAAACACTAAATACTATGTACTGAAGGAGTGATATGATCAAACACCTAATTCAGAATTACACTTATACTAGTTCTGTTTCTTTTTACTTCTCATCAAAAGCAATAGATTTTTTTCCTTGTTATGTATAGACAATGGAAAACCCATAAATATTCTATAATTTCCTTGTTGCTAATTCCAAATAAACTCGATTTTGACTCTCTGTTTCCAAGTGTGTTAGTTCAACTCTTGCCTCTTTATCTTTTTAACAAATGTATCATCCTCAACAGCATGTTGAGACAACTGATTGAAAAACAGTAACCAAAACCAAAGCTGTCATTTTCCCCATAAAAATGTCTCTCAAATTTATACAATATACTACTTCTCATGTATTTATTTTAAAATAGTAATTAATTCATTATTATTACCTTGCCAACAAATCAAACACAAACTCAATCTGGCTTTTTAAATCTGTCTACACATTGATTATTACCAACAATTCCAATTTTTATATCTCATTATTCCTTTTAATGTGTTCACAATACAACTACACAGTACAATTTACCGTTTCACAAAAATATACTATCTATACTGTCCTTATATTTGTTTATGTGTTTATCCATCAAACATTTACTGAGTTTAAGCCATGCATTAGTCACTAAGCCTATACTGTATCATTGGGAATAAGCTGATAAATATAATTGTGTTTTCTGCTTCCTAAATATTCTGTAATCTAGTAAAGAGATGTGCAAGTGCACCTGCCAGAAACCAGTTTAAGCCAAAAAAAGGACTTGTCGGAAGAACACCAGACTGAACTAACATTTAGGAAACAAGCAAGTTCCAGACAAACTCTAAAGGCATGGCAATAAGCAGTCCATCAAATGATTTTCCTGGTCCACCTGATTGTTGTGGAATAGATAAAGGTGAGCTCTAACTAGTTTCATGTTGTGCTGGAGGAGATAACCTGATTGTCAGTACTTGTTCTATATTGCATTCTGACAATCCTATGCTATGATTTCAACAACTTTTCTTTATGCAAGGTACAATATAATGTATTATGTTTTATCTTTATAGGTACACTTTAATAATCTCATTCAATTTGCAAGCTTTAGAATTTTGTTAAGTTTTCATACTCTCATGCATATCTGCCTACATTCTGGTTTGCACCATCTAATGATTAACTTCATACATTGTATAAAGAATAAATTAATGTAAGTTATTTTAATTAATCATTTTTAAGTTACATAAGTTGTAACTTAAGTAGCCATTAAGTTGCCTAACAAATTTAAGAATATATATAACTAAAAGTTGAGGCATCCTTTATTCTACTTCACTGTATTTATTTCTATTTTTATAAAATATTATTCATTGGAAAAGGGAAAGAGTGTCTTTATACAAAACATGATTGGGTGGTTTGGGATTTCAATAGTAGGAAAAGGAAATTGAAAGTGCTAAATCACATTTTCAGATGAAAGGTAACAATAGTTAATATTTCAAATGGATTTCAAGTATCATAAGTAACTATCATAATACCAATTTGTCAAATTTTTCCATTATTTCACAAAACCCAATTAATGAATTATTCTGTTTCCTATTTGAGTTTTGTAAAATTTCATGTTAAACCATTTATTATAAATAAACTTTGAGGTATGACTTACATAGACTAATAGTCAGTGATTTCAGTATATAGCTCAAGGAATTATTACAAATGTATACTCATGTACACATTTCCATTCTTCCAAATTTCTCTTGTGTCTCATTTTAGTCAGTCACCAGGAAACCACTCTTTTCCTTTCTATCCTTATATTCTATTTTTTCTAAGATTTTAAATATCAACCACTTAATTTAAGTGAATACAGCAGTGCAAATTTGCATTTGACTTCTTTATGTAAGGATATTTCTGAGATTTATCTCCATTGTCAGCTGTATCAGTATTTGTTGTTCTTCATTAACATTTTCTTTTTTTTTAACCGATACACCTAAATGTTTATCAGTTCAGCTGTTGACAAACATTTGAGTTGGAACATAAATTAAGGTAGTGTAAGTAAAAAGTTTGTTATTTTTTCTAATCATTTTGGCTACTCTAGGTCCAAAGCGTATTTGTATAAATTTTGTACCAACTTGTCGATTTTGCTGAAAAATCCTATTTTAATTGAAATTTTGAACTGTAAAGATTAATTGCAGAAAATAACTTAAAATTATTGTGTTATCGAATTCACATGCATAACTCCACTCTCTCTTTGCAAAGTTTTATAGCGTTCTTTGTACTGGTCCTTCAAATGTTTTGCTAAATGTATTCTTATATATTCAATATTCTGATATTTTATCCATTGATATTGCTTTTTTTATTTCATTACCCAATTGTGTATTTCTAGTATATAAAAACATAAGTGATTTCTAAATATTACCGTATCCATTGACTTTGCTAAATCTACTTTCTGCAGATCTTTCTGTAGATTCCTTAGATCTTCCATGCATATGATTTTATTTTCTGTGAATAACAGCTGTTTAACTACTTTTTTTCCAATTTGTGCTGACTAGGGTCTCCAATATAATGTTATGTCACATAGATATGGAAAGATTGGATTTGCATATGGCATTCACAAATTCCCCAAATTTAGCATCCCACACTTCAATTCTCCTATAGTGGTAGACATCTCTAGGCTACTGCTGTTCTTCTCATGTAACAGCTAACTACATTTGATTCTCTTACTTACATATTTTCTAAATCAATAAAGCATACAGCATGCCAGAGGCCATATATTGATTCCTTCTGGTAAATTTGCCACATTAAGCACAATGACTGTGATGGAGGCAACCTCTTGCTAAGATTACATAGTACAGTGTCATTAGCTGCAATTTATCTGAGTTTTGAAGGGGTCAAAGAGATAAATTGAAATGGGATAGAGTTTACTATATCTTCTTTCTGTTTTTGAGAACAACATTAATACCCGCAGTTCTACTCAAGGTCTTTTATTGCCTCTGATTTACTTGTTCAGCCAGGAATAGGTAATTTCAAGGCCTCTTCTATCATGGTTCTAAGTCCAGGTAATCAATGTTTAAAGTAATGCCAGCTGCCAAGCATGTCCAACGCAATAAAAACCACAGATTGTGTCTGTGTATTTTATGAACTCGGATTAGAACTCTAGAGAGTACCTGGTCTTTATAAGATCCAACTTTAAACAGATATGGCGATTGCTTTTAGATGCCACTGATATCAGTGTTCGATCAGATCCTATATTTAACAATCTAAAGGAATTCTCCTTTCCCAAAGGAGCCATTACTCTTTTAAACAATTACAGAAGTACTGGGGAAATACTAACATCATATACATGTATTAATAATACCATTTCAGGATCCCTCGTCACAAGTGCCTAGACTTATCTTTTATCAGTGAACCTGGGTCGAAATGGTTCAACTCTGGAAACTGAGCAAGTGATCACAAATTTCCATAGAGACAACCAGTATCAACTTATTCTGGTTAAATAAGGCTAGTGATGGCTTGTTCTATTGTCTAGTTCTCTTCCATGTTGGACCGCTATTGTCCTATAGCCATAGCCACAGATTGCTTTGAGTAAAGATACTCTACCATAATGCTTTATTTTCATTATTACTATTATGTGTGTCTTGCCTTCAAGTGTCATCACCTGTGTTCTATTAGGCAGGGACTCTATCACGACAAGAAATACAGAAGTGTCACTCACTGTTAGTTCTGGCCCAAAGAAAACAGCCATTAACTTTCTCCAATACCTCTCTGTTGCACTGCATATCACTTTGGTGTTCTCTGGGCCTTCTAAAAGACAAAGGCTAAGAGAATTCCAGTCTCAAGTAATAAACCTCTTTTCTCAGGCCCACTAAGGAAGGTCAACTCTTCCTTAGAACTTTGCTAAAGCAATTCTGACATCGCCACATCATTTGTTGTAAACCACTACTGCATTCAAGCTTTAAGTAGTCCTTCCAGCATCATATTAGAACCAGCTCCAAGTGTTCACATAGAATGTATTTTATGTTACTAAATAAATGTGTTTTTATGTCACTAAAATATGCCTTCAGATAAATAAAGCCATACTTCTCCTGCCTTATATTATTCTATATAATATATATTATATATATTATCCAATAAAATATTATCATATCCACTCCTAGATATATTTCTGAGTTTCTGTTAGTGTGTATTAAACTATTAGCACAGTCTTGAAACTTGCCTGATATCTTACTAGTAACAGAGACTATATTTCGTTTCTTGGACTACACTGAAAGTTGATAATATTTACAGATTTGAGTCAAATATTAAAGATGCAGATGACCTTAAGGTGAAAACAAAATGTATTTCAAGGCACTCACCTCAGGTAACTTATTCACATTGTCCACAGTCAACAGAAGACACTGCACTTAAAGTCCAGAGATATTAGGAAAGTCTGGAGGTGGAAATTCTCTGGTCCATTTTTCCCAGTCATCTGAATCCTCAGGGCCTTGCTTTTTCACTATCACAATGCTCATGTCAGGAAATGCCCAGAAGCTCAGTGGTCTATGTATTTTGTAATTGTTCAACTGCTGCTGCTAAGTCACTTCAGTCGTGTCCGACTCTGTGTGACCCCATAGACGACGGCCTGCCAGGCTCTGCCATCCCTGGGATTCTCCAGGCAAGAACACTGGAGTGGGCTGCCATTTTCTTCTCCAATGCATGAAAGTGAAAAGTGAAATTGAAGCTGCTCAGTCCTGTCCGACTCGTCGCGACCATGGCATTTTCCAGGCAAGAGTACTGGAGTGCGTTGCCATTGCCTTCTCCGAATTGTTCGACAGTTGCAATTAAATCCTGAACCTGTTTTTTCAGTGTTATCGGTCCTCTAGTTGTAGGTAATACATAGTGCAAGAAGCCTTCATAATTGTCTAGCATGTCCTGAGCTGATAACCAGCTGAACAGAGCCCACCATTTTTCTACCTCAGGTCTTCTGGAACAACTGAAAAGCATAAGCCGCCTTCACAAACCTTTTAAAGGGCTTGCCCTCTTCAAGTTCAAGTGTTAGAGCTACTACATACACCTGTGCACTTCCCTCCACCTGATTCTCATTCAGCTCTCCACAACTGAGTCTCTAAGATGGTAGTGGTAAAGCAAGCAAGAAAGCAAGGAGTTTTCAGGATTTCATTTACCATTTATCACCATCAATAGGGTTCTTTTTGCCATGGGAATTATGAGGGAACCAATTTCAGAATCCTATCAAAAGAAACTATTTTCTAATGCTACTTAGAGAGTCAACTGCTTTGGTTTAGGTTCCTTCCTGAGAGCAAGTCCTGAAACAAGCACTTGGAAACATGTAGAATTGGGTTGGGGGTGAGGGGAATGGAGTAACAAAATGGAGAGAATGGGAAAACTGAACAGGTGAAAAACAAAGCCAGTTCTTGAACACTTAATGATCTGGTTAGTGTTGTGAACAAGAGCTAAATCCACTCCCAGGGAATCATATGAGAAACTATGCTGAATGGATCTTAATTTTTCCTTCCAGATAACATTGGATATGTAACATCTATCCCTCATACCTCTGGTTAAGACTCCCTTGAAGGGCACTTCATTCCCCTTAGTTCCTAATTTCTCTCACTGTAACTAAGTGACATCCTGTAGTGGAGACATCCAAGTGAGCACTTTGTGTAAGAAGCGGGCAGAGAGGTGGGACTATCTAGCCCGAATGCCTGTGCTGAAATCAGATGAGTTGAAAGAGTGTGGCAAGGAGCCCCATGTACAGATGTTGTAACAGCACCACATCTATGTTTTCTGCAGGATGCCTGGCACTTACTATGACTTCAATCATTCTTTTTAAATGTATTAAATGAATTAGCTCAGATGGCAAAGTATCTGCCTGCAGTGCAGGAGGCCCAGGTTTGATCCCTGGCTTGGGAAGTTCCCCCAGGTAAGGGAATGTCTACCCATTCTGGTATTCTTGTCTAAGAAATCCCATGGGCAGAGGAGCCTGGTGGCCTACAGACCATGGGGTTGGAAAGAGTGGGACATGACGGAGTGACTAACACTTTTACACTTTCAAATGAATGAATTAATATAGCTAAATTCTAATGAAAGCATAATTTTAAGATGTTAATCTAAATTACTAAACTATTAAATTTTTGGAAAGAAGTCCTTTATCTATTACTCTCATAAATGGGTTAAAAGCTTCTTTCTCCATCATTTCTTTAGCTGTAAAGTCTTAGCAGACAAGAGCTATCCTTATCTCATCAATGAACACTTTTCATTCTGTGTTGCACTTTCTTATGCATAGGGTATGTCTTGTGTCCTTTATTTCAACACTGTGTTTGTCAGTAAGAACGGTGACTGAATTCTGGTGTGCACTAATGTGAAACGTTCACGGTATTTTTATTCTTTTGAGGCAAAGTGCCTCTGATATATCTTTTGACATTGATGTTCTAATGTAGCTCATTCATGTCAGATTTCTTTTAATCCCATCTACCTTGGCTGGAAAATCATTTGAAGAAGGTGGGTGAAGGTGGGGGAACCATTTTTATGCTTGCTCATGCTATAATTATTTCTGAAGCTGAGGAAATTTAACAATGTGCTGCACTTTAAGCACTTTGTGATAGTCATCATCTTTGATCAATGTTTTAAAGCTTCACTGCTGATAGAAAGGATGAAAAGCAATTATACAGCATTACTGTTGAGCTGTTATTCAAGGTCCATCATGTTTTTCATTCTTTTGCCCCCTCTGCTCTTAAAAAGAATATATTTCATAACACTCTGACACAAGCCATTATATTTTATTTTGAGTGGTTGCAAACCTCCTTTCTTCCAATTACAGCCATTGATAAAACATCTATGTCTTAGACTGAACTATTTATTCTAAAGAGGTTATGTTTATACTCAATGTGAACCTTTTTTTTTTTTTGCATGTGTTTCTTATTCCATTAAGATATGGCTCTAAAATATAACCAACAAGCTTTGAAGTTGTCTTGCCTTATATAAAGCATTCATTATTTGAAATAAAGAAAGGCCTAAATTTTTATTGACCAACCTAGACACCATATTAAAAAGCAGAGATATTACTTTGCCAACAAAGGTCAGTCTAGTCAAAGCTATGGTTTATCCAGTAGTTATGTATGGATGTGAGATATGGACTATAAAGAAAGCAGAGTGCCAAAGAATTGACGCTTTTGAACTGTGTGTTGGAGAAGACTCTTGAGAGTCCCTTGGACTGCAAGGAGATCCAACCAGTCCATCCTAAAGGAGATCAGTCCTGCGTGTTCATTGGAAGGACTGATGTTGAAGCTGAAACTCTAATAATTTGTCCACCTGATGCTAAGAGCTGACTCATTTGAATGTTGGGATGCTGATGCTGGGAAAGATTGAGGCCAGGAGGAGAAGGGGACGACAGAGGATGAGATGGTTGGATGGCATCACTGACTCAATGAGCATGAGTTTGTGTAGGTTCCAGGAGTTGGTGATGGACAGGGAGGCCTGGCGTGCTGCAATTCATGGGGTTGCAAAGAGTCAGACCCAACTGAGAAACTGAACTGAACTGAAATTTTTATTATGCTAGAGGAATGATCTCAGGAATTTTTCATATATTTTGAATCAAAGTAAAAACATGTTAAAAATTAAGCATTATGTGTAAAACACACATTTTACTATTAGAGCATAATGGGATGTTTTGAATAAGAAAAGTGGCCAAACATTGATGTTTTAGAACAAATTTAAATGTTGTAAAATATGTTTAACTTTAAAAAAATTAAAGTAGTCGTAATTAAAACAATTTACACTATTAGGCCTAGTAAACCACACATGCAGTACACTGAGTAATTCAGAAACATGGGCTAATTAGCCTAGTGACAAATTTACTAAATGCTTTTAAAGAAAAAGAGTGGGTTGGTCGCTAATCATATCTTACTCTTGTGACCCATGGACTGTAACCCATGAGATTCCTCTGTCCATGGGATTTCCCAGGCAGGAATACTAGAGAGGGTTGCTATTTCCTTCTCCAGGGCATCTCCCTGACCCAGGGATCAAACCCGCATCTCCTGCATTGGCAGGTAGATTCTTTATCACTGAGCCACCAGGGAACCCCACATTGTGTTCAATAAGCATTAATTAAACCAACAATACAAATGAATCAGAACATCACTTGTTATATAGCATTGGCATTCTAGAATTTATGATCATGTCTAGCTCTTTTTAAGAGTTACTCACCACTGTTTGTTGCCTTTGTCACCATTTTCTTCATCATCATATTCATCTTTACCAGCAAAGCTAACCAGAGACTTTCTGTATATTGATCCTCTCTCTCTTCCTTCCTTCTTCCCTTTCTTGTTTCCCTTCCTCCTATTCAATACCATTCACTAAGTATTTTTGAGAAACGCACTATTTTCCTAGCACTGTACTTGGTACTAAGAACACAATGTTAAACTAGATGAGCAAAATCTCTATATATTGTAGCTAACTACATAGAGAAAAAGGCCAGAATAAATACATAAGCATGCTGAAATAGAGGAAATAATCCTAAAATTCACAGAAGACCTCAAGTAACCAAAGTAATCTTAAAAAACAACAAATTAAGAAACATCACTTTTTTTAAATTTCAAAATATATTACAAAAGTACAGTAATAAAAAGAAACACTATAGTACTGGCATAAAAATAAACACATAGACTAATACAACAGAATCAAAACTATATTTATTTTATTATATTCAGAATTATATTCAACTCAAGTTCAAAACTCAGAATTATATTCAAACATATGCGGTCACCTGATCTTCAGCAAGAGAATTAAGTATACACAATTGGGAAAGGGTACTCTCTCAGAACACAGTTGAGGGAAAACTGAATAGCCACATGCAAAAGATTGAAATTTGATCCTTAATTACACCATACACAAAAACAACTTAAAAATGGAGTAAAAACTTAATTATAAGACCTGAAATTGCAGAAATCCTAGAAGAAAAGATAGGGAAAATTTAAGGACATTTATCTTGTCAGTGATTTCTTGGAAATGACACTGAAAGTAGAAATGGCAAGAGCAAAAATAACCAAGTAATACTGTATCAAACTAAAAAGCTTCCACACAGCATCAAAATGATGAAAAGACAATCTACAGAATGGGAGAAAAAATTTGCAAAAACATTTTTGATAAGGGGTTAATATCCAAAGTGTGTAAGGAATGCAAACAACTTAAAAACATATATATATATAACCCAATTTAAAAATGGGCTAAGGGCTTTAGTAGACATCTCACCTGTTGCAAATTGTCAGCAGCTATATGAAGAGATGTTCCACATCACTAATCATCAGGGAGATGAAAATTAAAGCCACATTAAGCTATAACCTCATACTTGTCAGGATTTTTATCACAAATTAGAATAAAAAGTAGGCAAGTGGTGAGGCATCCGAGGATGAGATGGCTGGATGGCATCACCAATACAATGGACATAAACTTGGGCAAACTTTGGGAGATGGTGAGGGACAGAGAAGCCTAGCGTGCTGCAGTCCATGGCGTAGCAAAGAGTCGGACACAACTGGATGACAGAACAACAACGCTAGCCCTGACAATAGGATGGGAAATGGTGCAGCTCCTATGGAAAACAACCTGGAATTTCCACCAAAAAATTAAATAATGTACCTACCACATGATCAAACAATCCCATTTGGGGTATTTATTCTAAAAATTGAAATTAGGATTGAGAAGAGACATCTGCACTCCAATATTAAGTGCAATGCTATTCACAATAGCCAAGATATGGAAACAACCTAAATGCACATCAACAGATGAATGAATAATAAAATGTGAATATAAATTTATGTATTTATATACACATATGCAATGGAATATTTTCCAGTCTTAAAAAAAGAAGTAAATACTGTCATATATGACAGCATGAATGTGTGGAGGACATTATGCTAACAAAATAAGCCAGTTATAGAAGGGCAAGTGCTCTATGTTTCATATATGAAGTATCTAAAGTTCCAATTCATAGAAACAGATAGTAGAACAGTAGTTGTCAGGGGCTAGGGAAAGCGTACATGATGGGTTGCTGTTCACTGAGTATAAGGTTTGTTATGCAAGATGAGTGAGTCTTAAAGATATATTGTACAACATTGTGTTTTTGGTTAACAATAAAGTACTGTGCACTTAAAATTACATTAAGAAGTAAATCTCATGTTAAATGTTCTTACCACATTTTAAAAAGAAAGAAAATCAGGAAACAATATATTTTATGAATATGAACACAATATCCATGACCAAATTCTAACAAAGTAAATTTATGAACATACAAAAAGAATTATATATCATTACCAAGTGCTTGGTCCCAGGAATGTTAGCTTGGTTTAATAGCTGCAAAGTATTAATTTAATTAAAAAGAAAAAAATGCATGATTGTCTCAACAGACACTGAAAAAGCATTTGACATAAACCAAAATCCTTTTATGAAAAAATCACTAAACAAAACTAAGAATAGAAAGGAACTTCCTTAACTTGAGAAAGAACATGTATGAAAATCTCATAGATAACATCTTACTCAATGGTGAAAAAATAGATCCATTTTTCCTAAAATAAGTAAAGGATAAGGATGTCTGCTCTTGCCACTTTTATGAATATTGTACTAAATGCTTCAGCTAGGAAAATTTGGCAGGAAAAAGAAAAAAGGCATCCAGATGGGAAAGGAAGAAGTAAAACTATCTCTTTATCCCCAAGATAATGGGGATAGGGGGGTTAAAACTGAAGAACATAGGGTTTCTTTAGCAGGTAATGAAATATTCCAAAATTTGGCTATGATGGTGATAGCACATATATGCAAATATACTAAAAAGCATTGATTTTTAGAGCATGAATGAATAAATTGTACAGCATGTGCGTTATAACTCAGTAAAATTGGTTTTAAAAAGATAAATAAATAAATATGAAAATAGTGTGATGTGTCAATTAATGAGGAAGGAAATTTTAGATTAGGTGGTTATGGAAGGCCTTTCTAAGAAGGTGGGTGTTATGCTAAGATCTAAATAACAATATGCATATTTACCTCTCAGCCTTTGAATATGGTTATTAAGTGGTTAGGAAGTCACTAAATAATTTACACTTAAGCTATTTGATTTAGGTTATTTTATACTTAAATATATTGTCACCCTGCTTATTTAACTTATATGCAGAATACATCATGAGAAACGCTGGACTGGAAGAAACACAAGCTGGAATCAAGATTGCCAGGAGAAATATCAATAATCTCAGATATGCAGATGACACCACCCTTATGGCAGAAAGCGAAGAGGAACTAAAAAGCCTCTTGATGAAAGTAAAAGAGGAGAGTGAAAAAGTTGGCCTAAAGCTCAACATTCAGAAAACAAAGATCATGGCATCTGGTCCCATCACTTCATGGGAATTAGATGGGGAAACAGTGGAAACAGTGTCAGACTTTATTTTTGGGGGCTCCAAAATCACTGCAGATGGTGACTGCAGCCATGAAATTAAAAGACGCTTACTCCTTGGAAGAAAACTTATGAGCAACCTAGATAGCATATTCAAAAGCAGAGATACTTTGCCGACTAAGGTCTGTCTAGTCAAGGCTATGGTTTTTCCTGTGGTCATGTATGGATGTGAGAGTTGGACTGTGAAGAAGGCTGAGCACTGAAGAATTGATGCTTTTGAACTGTGGTGTTGGAGAAGACTCTTGAGAGTCCCTTGGACTGCAAGGAGATCCAACCAGTCCATTCTGAAGGAGATCAGCCCTGGGATTTCTTTGGAAGGAATGATGCTAAAGCTGAAACTCCAGTACTTTGGCCACCTCATGCGAAGAGTTGACTCATTGGAAAAGACTTTGATACTGAGAGGGATTGGGAGCAGGAGGCAAAGGGGACGACAAGAGGATGAGATGACTGGATGGCATCACTGACTCGATGGACGCAAGTCTGTGTGAACTCCAGGAGTTGGTGATGGACAGGGAGGCCTGGCGTGCTGCGATTCATGGAGTTGCAAAGAGTCAGACATGACTGAGCGACTGAACTGAACTGAACTGATACTTAAATATATTTGCTCATATAAAAATTTGGCCATTTGCTTTGTTGAAATTCAGAAACTTTTCAGGTTTTTGCTTTTTCTTTTTTTAATTCAAAAATGGCATGCTCCATCTTAACAGAATTGTCCTTAGTCAGGCTTAACAATTCTCTATGAATTTATTAGGTCTCTCTTTTTTATTGTTACATGTTTCTTTATGAAATAGTCACAGACATCCATGACGAGGTTGTGTAGAATTTTTTACACAGTATTTAATTAAAGGATAACCCAGACCTCCTTTGAAAAACAAATTCAAACTAGATACTTTTAATGCTAGCTTTTAGATTTCATTACTCTTTCTCTCTTTCACCAAAAGAACTTAAAATAGCTATCTCCTGTCTAAGGTAGGAAATGGTAATAACTACATGTTCTCTTAATAGCTCCTTACTTACCAAGTGTCTCTTTGTTCTTATAGGGATATATAATCTATTTTTTCTCAGTCAAACAATTATGGTGGTAAAAATATAAAGATAGACACAATATTACATTTTATTGGTTCTTTTATTTCTACTGGGGCTTCCCTGGTGGCTCAGCTGGTAAAGGATCTGCCTGCAATGAGGGAGACCTGGATTCAATCCCTGGGTTGGGAAGATCTCCTGGAGAAGGGAACATCTGCCCACTCCAGTATTCTGGCCTGGAGAATTCCATGGACCGTATACTCTATGGGGTTGCAAAGAGTCAGACACACCTGGAGCTACTTTCACTTCACTTTATTTCTATTATTTGTATATATGTGTATATATATACACACATGTATATATATATATATATAACATAATAATAAAAAGTTAATATATGTTTTATAATAATATAGTTTTATATGAATATAATATTATTGAATAACAGCAACACAAGTCACGTTTATGAAAACAGGGGTTCTACCTTCATCATACTGTTTGTCAGCCTTAGCTGTTTGTCTGTCTCTCCTCTACTGTCTTCATTCCAGGATCCAAACTGAAGGAGAACTCTATACATATAACAAATTCTTCTTAGAGCAGAGGAAACATAGAAAGAGAGCTGAGTAAACAAGGTGATGGCTCTGAAAATTTCCGCTCAGAGTCACTGTACCGTGTCACTTCTGATTGTGGTTCATTGGTCAAAGAAACGACACACTCTGCCCTGCTATCACTGCGAAGTGTACTCCTTTCACAGGGAGGCAGTGTAAATCACATCATATCAAGGAGGAATCTAAAATTTTCTTAATCATCTTCCAAAAGAGGAGAAATAATACATTTCCCCACACATCTTACGCTATTAATAAATTTCTAATTTCTTATGGCTAAATTTTTTTCTTTACCAAAAAGTTGTTTAAAGAACCTTGAGTTCCCTTGAGGAAAAAAATGGCGAGCTTTAATTGCCTTTTAGCTTTAGCTCTCTTGATGATGCTTATGTGTATCCCTGTGACTCCATTATATTCTTCCTGATAAAATCTCTGACATTTATTCCTCTTTGTAAATGACTTTTCGAAATTTGTAATAGTCAGAGGTCCTCAGTTTCATCACAGGAATCTTTCTTAGATGTTCTTTAAGGTTTCACAACTCATTGTATAAGTTTGAATGTTTATTTCTTATTCAAAAACACATCCTGAGCAACAATAATACTTCATTCTTTACAATTTGAAAACGGGTCTTTGCACAATCTGCTTTTCCCATCATGTTGTGCTTGTATCTTACCCTGTTTTGATAAATCTTTCGTGATACAATTAAGTTCCGCACTATTTTACTTCATGAACCAAGATCTATTTGTCAGAATTAGGTAAAAATTGGTTTGCTATTTCTGACTGCCCTGACCTTCACCAAAATGAAACTGCCAATAATATATGAAACAAATATATACACTGTATTCTTATTCCCATGAAGTACAGAACAGATATCCAACTAAGTCTGGACTTTTGTAACTAATACATTTGACCCTAATATTGTCACAGTCTGCTTTTTGATGGTGGTAATTATTTCATCTCTCTGAGTTGGACACTTAATAACATATATAATACAGTAATATTTCTACCATTTTAACTCCTTTATTATATTTATTATCTCAAGATACGGACATCTTTACATCTTAAACTCTTGTGTTGCCTCTCTGTAAATTCTTTCCTTTGGAATAATGTATAGTATTGAATTCTAGTTAAAAGTTTCAACCCACAAAGATTCAGATATATCTATCTATTTGTGCCAGTGTTTGAGATAGTTTCCAGCTTCTAATTATGCTGCTTCATATTATTGTATTTATCCCTTTAATTTCCCTGAAAGTCTTTATGAGAGAAAACAAAAACATACAAATAAAAACATACATATCTATACAGCTGTTTTTATGTCTTCATCATAGTTTTAATAATTCATTCCTTATCCTATCTATGGCCTTGGAATTGTTATACAATAACCAAATTTCATTTCTTACTTTTTTTAAAAGCTAAGAAAACAAACACAAAGTGATACACTATTTTTTTTGGAATGTATTCAAGAACAAGCAAGAAAAAGGATTCAAAGCAATAGAAAATTAATCACAAGATATAAAACATGCAAAAACTGTATCTGACAGTGTTGCAAGGGAAAAAATTGTTTTCAAATTCATCGGACTGATATTCTATCTGTAAAAGAAAAGAATCCATCCAGACATAGCTAAAAGCATATTGACTAGACCAAACAAGATGAGACGGACAAGTGTTTCATAGATTCTTTACCCTATGCAATGAAAGACACAATCAATCTCAGGTTATATACTTACTTCAGTATAAGTAAGGAATTTTATAAGTAGTGGAATATCATATATTCTCCATTTTTATTCATTTTCCTATTGTTGCCATAATCATGACTGCTCATATTTGGGTTAAGTACCATCTATAAATTTTATAATATAAATGATAAATGAAAAATAACAAAACTAAATAGACTTTGATTCTCTCTTTACTCGTGTAAATCAGATATAAAATTTTCTAATTCATTTGATCATGTCTATATACTAGAGAAAAGTCAGAAATTCAGCATTAGAAGCTAGTATATTACACCACTTTAAGCCTACAATATTTCCACAAGTTAGATTATCTGTAGCTAGAATTCTCATTGTTTTTTGCTGAGTAGTGAGTCATGCATATGTACATGTAATTTTTATTCATTATTGTTTTGGGGATCATAAAAGTAATAATGGCTCAATATATAACATTTACAAAAGGAAGAAACCAATAAAATGGAAAAAAAATCTTTAATTCCATATACTCAAGGTCCATAGATGACTACTTTTAACTTCCCTTTTTTTTTTCACATGCTGGAAAGTATGTGTGTCTGATAAAGACATATACCTCCCTCTAAGTGCTCTTATGATGAAATTAAACTTTTTCTCATGAAAAAAATGTTCGTGACTTTCTCTATGATCATTTTTATAGCTGAAGAGCATTCCATCACCACACAGTTCCCTTATAATTTATTTAGATATTTTTTAATAGGCAGAATGTAGATTTGCAAATCTTCCTTGTCACAGTCACCCACATTGCAGGTGGATTTTTTACCAGATAAGCCACAAGGGAAGCCCAAGAATATTGGAGTGAGTGGCCTATCCCTCCTCCAGTGGATCTTCTTAACCCATGAATTGAACTGGAGTCTCCCATCAGGGAAGCCATATACAGATATTATTGTCATTTAAACACAATTTTATGCAAAATTTTGACTACAACTCTAGTTACATTTAGACAAAACTAGTAATTTCTAGAATTATTGAGTATTAAACATTTATATTTTAAATTATTGATACATATTTTCACGCTGCTTTCTGGAAAGATTATATCAGTTTGCATGTTTACTTCAAATGTAGGGAATGTGCTACAACTTCGCTGCCAATGAATATAATCATTTTGGAGCATCAAATTTTACTGGTCAAAAACACCACTTTTTCTTCTTCATTTGTAGTTCTTTCTTAAAAAATTAAAGAAAAGCTACTAACTACTTAGGGCAGAGCTGGAGAGGTTCTCACCACCAAAATACCAGGTCCTTATCAACTAGACCCTCCTCCTGAACACTCTTTAATATTCAGAAGTAAAGCCAAATTTGTATGGGGACTAATATATTGAGTGATTTTAGGCTCATGGAAATTCTATCCCTGATATTATTCTTACAGGAAACATACAAGAGTTAAAAGGGGCTTCCCTGGTGGCTCAGCAGTAAAGAATCCTGCTAATGTAGGAGACACAGGAGACACAGATTCAATCCCTGGGTTGGGAAAGTCCCCTGGAGAAGGAAATGGCAACCCATTCCAGTAATCTTACTGGATAATCCCATGGACAGAGAGGCCTGGCAGGCTACAGTCCATGGAGTTGCAAAATGTTGGACATGACTGAGCACACACACATAAAAGGTACATATCCCTGATTTTGCTTTCTATGCACACATTCTCCTGCTAATCTGTCCTCCTCTTTAACCCAACCACCCATGTATTCAGTGATTCTGAACTCTTTCTGCTATCATAAAAACAAAATAATAATTCACATTTTTAAGAAGTTTCTTGCTAAATATCTTTATGTAGTATCTATAAACATGCAATCAGGAGAACACAAACCACACTGCCAACAGAAATAATTGATGATTAATAATTGTTTGCACAGTGTTGAAGAAATTAGAATGCTGAAAGGCAATTCAAAGATATTGCAGAATGCAGTTTGAACCCAAGATTTAGGGAAACAAAGCAAAATTTGGGACTATTAGACTTTAGAGTTTAGAGTTAGGAACCAGTAAAGCAGAGACCCATAATTCTGGAGTTTACTGCCTAACTGGGAGTGTTTCCTCTGAATATTGGAGATGATCACATAGATATAGACATCATACTTCTAAGAAAGGGGCCCTAGCCAGTTGGTGCTGGTATCTCCAATGGGTCCCATGAGGCTGATTATAGAAATACCAAAAAATCTGCAAACAAAAATCAGTAGCTGCTACTGAAAGCAACCACTGTTGTAAAGCAAAGAAGGATGGCTTTAAAGCTGAGAGACAATTACTTAATAAAGGACACATTTGCATTAGTTTAATTGTCTAGCATGGACACTAATGCACCCTTATTTTGCAGATGTATAAGCTAGAAATCATAAAGTTATTTAGCTTGCCCATGGTCATGCAGTTAGCCAAGTTTAAGTCCAAGCTCTCTGGCTCCCAAGGCTCTGCTTGAACCTCTTAAGCCATTGTTTTAACAACCTGTATGTAACAAAAATTCTTCATCTTCAGATATGTTTTTGAAGAGTAGCACTTTCCAGGACATTCACTGAAGCTAGCTATTTTCTTAAGGCCCCAAATCACTTTAAACTAGGGACCTTATCATTCCCTAAACAACACCTTAGGCTCACGGTCATAGGTTTCTGCCTCATGATTTCACTCCATCTCAGTTTGGTCACTTACTTCTCTTTCTCTCTCTCTCACACACACACACGTGTGTGTTTGTGTGTGTGTGTGTGTGTGTGTGTGTGTGTGTACATATCAAACTATATATCTTGTTGCCATTGAGAGACAACCCACAAATTCATGGTGGTGGTGGTTTAGTCACTAAATCATGTCCGACTCTTGCAATCCCATGGACTATAGCCTACCAGACTCCTCTGTCCATGGGATTTTCCAGGCAAGAATACTGGAGTGGGTTGCTGTTTTCTTCTCCAGGTGATCTTCCCGACACAGAGATCAAACCCAGGTCTCCTGCATGGCAGGCAGATTCTTTACCAACTAAGATACAAGGGAAGCCCAAAACATTAGCAAGTTCACCATGTAGTGTATGTGGGTTAGTTGCTCAGTCATGTCCAACTCTTTGGAACCCCACAGATTGTAGCCAATAAGGCTCCTCTATCCATGGGATTCTCCAGGCAAGAATACTGGAGTGAATTGCCGTTCCCTTCTCCAGAGGATCTTCCTGACCCAGGGATCACACCCAGGTCTCCTGCATTGCAGGCAGTTTCTTACCATCTGAGCTACAGAAAAGATCTATAAATTTCCCTGTATCATTGTCGTTGCTGTTCAGTTGCCTAGTCATTTCCAACTCTTTGCAACCCCATGGACTGCAGTGTACCAGACCTTCCTGTCACTCAGCATCTCCCAGAGTTTGCTCAAGTTCATGTCCATTGCATCAATGATGCCACCCAGCCATCTCATCCTTTGCCACTCCCTTCTCCACTTGCCCTAAATCTATCCCAGCATCAGATACTATTCCAATAAGTCAGCTATTCACATCAGGTGAAAAAAATACTGGAACTTCAGCTTCAGCATCAGTCCTTCCAATGTGTATTTAGGGTGGATTTCCTTTAAGACTGACTGGTTCAATATTTTTGCTGCCCAACAGACTATATCATTCAGTTCAGTTCAGTCACTCAGTTGTGTCCAGCTCTTTGTGACCCCAAGAACTGCAGCACGCCAGGCCTCCCTGTCCATCCCAACTCCCGGAGTCCACCCAAACCCATTGCCATCGAGTCGATGATGCCATCCAACCATCTCATCCTCTGTCATCCCCTTTTCCTCCTGCCCTCAATCTTTCCCAGCATCAGGGTCTTTTCAAATGAGTTAGCTCTTTGCATCAGGTGGCCAAAGTATTGGAGTTTCAGCTTCAACATCAGTCCTTCCAATGAACACCCAGGACTGATCTCCTTTAGGATGGACTGGTTGGATCTCCTTGCAGTCCAAGGGACTCTCAAGAGTCTTCTACAACACCACAGTTCAAAAGTATCAATTCTTCAGCCTTCAGCTTTCATTATAGTCCAACTCTCACATCCATACATGCCTACCGGAGAAACAATAGCCTTGACTAGACAGACCTTTGTTGGCAAAGTAATGTCTCTGCTTTTTAATATGCTATCTAGGTTGGTCATAACTTTCCTTCCAAGGAGTAAAAGTCTTTTAATTTCATGGCTGCAATCACCATCTGCTGTGATTTTGGAGCCCAAAAAAATGAAGTCTGACACTGCTTCCAGTTTCCCCATCTATTTGCCATGAAGTAATGGGACCGGATGCCATGATCTTCGTTTTCTGAATGTTGAGATTTAAGCCAGCTTTTTCACTCTCCTCTTTCACTTTCATCAAGAGGCTCTTCAGTTCCTCTTCACTGTCTGCCATAAGGGTGGTGTCATCTGCATATCTGAGGTTATTGATATTTCTCATGGCAGTCTTGATTCCAGCTTGTGCTTCTTCCAGTCCAGCGTTTCTTATGATGTACTCTGCACAGAAGTTAGATAAGTAGTGTGACAATATACAGCTTGACGTACTCCTTTTCCTATTTGGAACCAGTCTATTGTTCCATGTCCAGTTCTAACTGTTGTTTCCTGACCTTCATATATTAACTATACCTGTTTCGCAATGACATGGAGATCTCTAATGTTTAGATCCTTCTATTTATATGACTTTATATATTGGTCATTCTCTCTTGTCAGTCACTTCCTTTTCAATTCTCCTGAGATTCCACATGCTATTACATTAACAAAACTTTTGAAAACATTTCCAAATTTACTCAACTTTAATTTCCCTAGTCAGTTCTGTATTGTTCTCCACTTCTCTTTATAAGATATTGAAAGGCCTTTCTATATTTAAAATATTCAAGTTTACTTCCCTTAGCCTGAGAAGGCTATAGATTTTAATTTCTTATAACCAAATACAATTGATTTCAAAGAGAGTTATAGTTTCTATGCACTCCAGTTAAAATAGGAAATGTGGTCTTTTTCCTGACTTAAAGCTCCTTTTTTTTCCCCTGGGTTCTGCTTCTTATTCCATTTTGCCTAATTCTCATAATTATTAAATGTACTGATTGACTCCTCTGGGGATAAAAAATCCTATCATGATCTTATGCATTCCTATACTACCATCTCGTCTCTTTGCATCTCATAAAGGCAAAATTTCTCAAATATGGCCATGTTTATCTACTCTTTTCCCTCATTTCCCTCTCTCACATCAACCTATTTTTCCCTCTGGCTTATACCTTTACAAACAAGCCAAAATAATTCTTGGAAATATCAAAAATAACCTGGTTCTAGTCCTGGAAATAACAGAGTATGCACATTCCATCCCATTTACTAAGAGTTACTAGAGTAATTCATAGAGCAATTAATAAACAACTCCTAAAGATAAAGAAAAGATATTGTTACTATGAACCATGTGACTCGAGTAATGACTCAGCAGTAATTTCCTAAAGTTTCCTTCTTCTTTGGATATGTTCCATTTTGTGTGCTGGAGAAGTCCACAACCCAGAATCATCAATGGACGAAACAAAATTAATAAACCAACAAACAAGTAAAGACTGGTCTCTTTAGTTGATTGCTACCTTTCAGTTTCTAAGTCATGTCTGACTCTGCAACCGCTATGGACTATAGCACACCAGACACCACTGCCCTCCACTATCTTTCAGGGTTTGCTCAAATTCATGTCCAGTAAGTCATTAATACTATCTAACCACTTCATCATCTGCTACCCCCTTCTCCTACTGCCTTCAATCTTTCCAAGAATTAGAGTTTTATCAACGAGTCACCTCTTTGCATTGGCAGCTAAAGTATTGGAGCTTCAGATTCAGCATCAGTTCTTCCAATGAATATTCAGGGTTGATTTCCTTTAGGATTGACTGGTTTGATCTCCTTGCAGTCCAAGGGACTCTCAAGAGTCTTCTCCAGAACTACAGTTCAAAAGTATCATTCTTTGGTGCTCAGCTTTGTTTATGGTCCGACTCTCACATCCATACGTGGCTACTGGAAAAACCATAACTTTGACTATACACACGTTTGTCAACAAAGGGATGTCTCTGCTTTTAAATATGCTGTCTAGGTTTGCCACAGCTTTTCTTCCAAGGAGAATGCATCTTTTTAATTTCATGGCTGAAGTTACCCTCCACAGTGATCTTGGAGCCCAAGAAAATGAAGTCTGTCACTATTTCCAGTTTTTCCTCATCTATTTGCCATGAAGTGATGGGACTGGATGCCATGATCTTCATTTTTTAAATGTTGAGTTCTAAGCCAGCTTTTCACTCTCATTAAGAGGATTTTAGTACCTCCTCACTTTCTTCCATTAGAGTGGTACTATCTGCATATATGAGGTTGTTGATATTTCTCCTGGCAATTTAATTCCAGCTAGTTACCCTGACATTTCACATGATATACTCTGCATATAAGTTAAATAAGTAGGGTGACAATATACAGCCTTGTCATAGTCCTTTCCCAATTTGGAACCAGTCCATTGCTCCATGTCCGGTTCTAATTGTTGCTTCTTTACTTGCATATAGGTTTCTCAGAAGACAGGTAAGATGGTCTGTTATTCTTATCTCTTCAAGAATTTTCCACAGTTTACTGTGATCCACACAGTCAAAGGCATTAGTATAGTCAGTGAAGCAGAAGTAGATGTTTCTCTAGAATTTCCTTGCTTTCTCCACAATGTAATGAATGTTGGCAATTTGATTTCCAGGGTTTCTCTGGCTTCTCTAAACCCAGCTTGATTATCTGGAAGTTCTTGGTTCACAGACTGATGAAGCCTAGCTTAAAGGATTTTGAGCATAATCTTACTAGTATGTGAAATGAGCACAATTATATGATAGTTGGAGCATTTTTTGGCATTGCCCTTCTTTGGGTTGGAATGAAAACTGACCTTTTCCAGTCCTTTGGTCAGTGCTGTGTCTTCCAAATTTCCTGGCATAGTGAGTGCAGCACTTTCACAGCATCATCTTTTAGGATTTGAAATAATTCAGCTGGAATTTCATCACCTCCATTAGCTTTGTTCATACAAATGCTTCCTGAGTCCCATTTCAGACTCTAGGATGTCTGGCGCTAGGTGAGGATCACACCATCGTGGTTATCCAGGTCATTAAGACCTTTTTTTGTACATGACAAAGTAAATTGTGGTCTAGGAGAACAGAAATATTTTGAACTTATCTCAGGTGAACACTGTTTTGAAAAGTTGCAAGACTCTCCTCCCTTATTGAGTGCAGAGCCATTTGAACAAAGTCCTGTCTTCTATCCCTGCCCTGTAACAACAAGTTGATGTGACTACCCTGATCACAGTAACTATAGATAAAGACTTGCCTTTCATCTCTGCCCTGCAATAAGGTGGGAACATCACTCCTAATACCATAAAGACTGGGTGAAGAGACCAGTCATCTACTCATATCCTGAAGTAATGAGTCAGCTATGTCCTTTCCCACATCAGTCACTGCAGATACAAAGGTGGTAGGCAGAGCTCTGTTCACCTTTCTTTCCCTGAAAAAAAGAGGCACTGCACTTTTTTCCCCCTAAAAAAAAAAATGGAGGAGTGGGAAAATTTCAGGGGAAATGAAATTAAAGACAAGGATATTTTAAGTCTTCAGGTCAAGTTCTGGGCATACCCTCAGAGTAATCCACACATGAAAGCAAACAGAAACAAAAGAGAAAAACATTTGATAACTGAATGAAAGGAATCCCTCTTGGGTTCTAGATTAGCTTCTAGGTAGCACAAAAGTGAAAGAGATCAGAACAGTACTACAAAGGTCTTGAAAACTAAGTTGACATTTCAACCACATCCTGCTAACTAGGTTAGGTGGTATGTTTTGAACTTTAACCTACTGAATATCAGAGAAAAAAAGAGAGTCAAATGTGAATCAGACTCTTGTTAATGACATAACACTCAAAACGTCCAAGATACAACCCCAAATTACCCATTACTCCAAGAATCAAGAAAATCTAAATCATGAAAGAAATATAATTAATAGATGTCGATACTGAGGTGACACAGATGCTGGGATTATTCAGCAAAATGTCTAAGCATCAATCATAAAAATGTTCCCAATATGATTACAAACCCCCCTGAAGTAAATGAAAAAAAATTTAATATTTCAGGAATTAAATAGAAGATGAAAGAACCAGGGATGCAATGATTCAATATATGCAAGTCAATCAATATTATATACTACATTAACAAATTAAAGAATAAAAACTGTATGATCATCTCAATAGATTTAGAAAGAGCTTTTGATGAAGTTCAACATATATTTATGATAAAGACTCTCTAGAAAGTGGGCCTTCAGGAAACTTGTTTCATCAAAATAAAGGCCATATACCACAAACCTACAGATAACATCATACTCTATGGTGAAAAACTGAAAACATTTCCTCTTTGATAAGGAACAAGACAAGGAAGTTCACTCTCACCATTCTTATTCAACATAGTTTTGGAAGTCCTAGCCACAGCACTCAGAGAAGATAAAGAAATAAAAGGAATCCAGACTGAAAAAGAAGTAAAACTGTCACTGTTTGCAGATGACATAGCATTCATAGAAAATCTTAAAAATGTTACCAGAGAACTGCTAAAACTCATCAATGAATTTGGTAGAGCTGCAGGAAACATAATTAATACACTGAAATATCTTATAATCCCTATATACTAACAATATATATCAGGCAAAAAGACTAAGGAAACAATTCTATTTACCATCACAACAAAAAAGAATAAAATACCTAGGAATAAAACTACCTAAGGAGGCAACATACTTGTACTCAGAAAACTGTAATATCCTGATGAAAGAAATAAAAGACAACACAAATAGGTAAAGAAATACACCATGTTCTTGGATTAGAAGAATCAATATTGTGAAAATGACTCTACTACCCAAAGCACTCTACAGATTCAGGGCAATCCCTGTCAAATTATCAAAGCATTTTTCGCAGAACAACAACAACAACAACAAATTACATTTTGTATGGAAACACAAAAGACACTAAATAGTGCAAAACATCAATAATCAAAATAGTATGGTACTGGTACAAAAACAGAGATGTAGATCAATTGAACATGATAAAATCCAGACAGAAACCCATGCACCTATGTCCACCCAATCTTTGACAAAGGAGGCAAGAATACATAATGGAGAAAAGAGAGTTTCTTCAATAATTGGTGCTGGAAAAACTGGAGAGCTGCATGTAAAAGAATTTAATTTGCTAACATCATACATAAAATAAACTCAAAATGGATTAAAGACCTAAATGTAAGGCCAGATGCTATAAAACTCTTAGAGGAAAATGTAGGCAAAACACTCTGACATAAATCACAGCAAGATATTTTTTAAGCCACTGCTTATAGTAAAAAAAATAATAATAAGTAAATAAATGGGACCTAATTAAAAGCTTTTGCAAACCAAACAAAACCATTAAAAAAATGAAAAGACAACCTTCAGAATGACAGAAAATATTTGCAAAAGAAGCAACTGACAAGGGCTTACTCTCCAAAATATACAAATTGCTCATGCAGCTCAATAGCAAAAAAGTGAAAGTGAAGTCATTCAGTTATGTCCAACTCTTTGCAACCCCCTGGGCTGTAGCCTATCAGGCTTCTCTGTCCATGGGATTTCTCAGGCAAGAATACTTACTGGAGTGGGTTGCCATTTCCTTCTACAGGAGATTTTCCCAACCCAGGGATTGAATCTGGGTCTCCCACATTGTAGGCAGAGGCTTTACCATCTACAACCCAATTAAAAAATGGGCAGAAGACAATGGACAAAAAAGGGAACCCTGCTATACTGCTGGTGTGAATGTAAATTGGTACAACCAGTATGAAAAACAGCATGAAGTTACTTTAAAAAACTAAAAATAGAGCTACCATATGACCCAGAATTCCCAATCCTAGGCATATAACTAAAGAAAACCATAATTTGAAAGTATTCACGCATCCTGATGTTCATTACAGCACTTATACAATAGCCAGGACATGGAATAAACCTAAATGTCCACTAGCAGAGGAATGAATAAAGAAGATATGGTACACTTATACAATAGAATATTACTCAGTCATAAAAAGTAACAAAATAATGTCAAATGCAGAGGCCTGGATAGACCTAGAGACTGTCATACTAAGTGAAACAAATGAAAAAGAGAAAAACAAATATTGTGTCAGTTCAGTTCAGTCTCTCAGTCATGTCCGACTCTTTGTGACCCCATGAACCACAGCACTCCAGGCCTCCCTGTCCATCATCAACTCTTGGAGTCCACCCAAACCCATGTCCATTGAGTCAATGATGCCATCCAACCATCTCATCCTCTGTCATCCCCTTGTCCTCCTGCCCTCAATCTTTCCCAGCATCAGGGTCTTTTCAAATTAGTCAGCTCTTCGCATCAGGTGGCCAAAGTATTGGAGTTTCAGCTTCAATATCAGTCCTTCCAATGAACACCTAGGATTGAACTCCTTTAGGATGGACTGGTTTGATTTCCCTGCAGTCCAAGGAACTCTCAATAGTCTTCTCCAACACCACAGTTTATATCAATTACATGTGGAATCTAGAGAAATAACACAGATGAACTTATCGGCAATGTAGAAACATAGTCACATATGTAGAAAACAAACTTATGGTTACCAAGCAGGGAAAGGAGGTGGGAAGAATTGGGAGATTGGGATTGACATGAATATACTGAACTGAAAGTTGTTCAGTTGTGTCCCACTCTTTGAAACCCCATGGACTATGCAGTCCATGGAATTCTCCAGCCCAGAATACTGGAGTGAGTAGCCATTCTCTTCTCCAGGAGATCTTCCCAACCAAGGGATCGAACCCAGGTCTCCCACAGGCAGATTCTTAACAGTCTGAGGCCACCAGGGAAGCCTGTATGTGTATATATGTATGTATGTGTGTGTGTGTAAAAAGAGGGTTCGATCCCTGGGTCTGGAAGATCCTCTGGAGGAGGCATGGCAACCCACTCCAGCATTCTTGCCTGGAGAATCCTCATGGACAGAGGAGCCTGGTGGGCTACAGTCCTTGGGGTCACAAAGAGTGGGATACAATGAAGCAACTAAGCACATGTTTAAAATAGATAACTAATGAGAACCTACTATATGCAGAGGGAACTCTATTTAAAGTTCTCTGGTGCCCTAAATGGAAACAAAATCTTAACAAGAGTAGCTATATGTATACATATAATTGATTCAATATGCTGTACAGCAAAAACTAACACAATATTTTAAAGCAACTATATTCCAATAAAAATAAATAAATAAAATAAATTTGAATTAAAAAAGCAAGAACCAATGCAAATTTAAAACTGAAAAACTGAACAACCAAAATTTGAAAACTCATTAGATAAACTCAGTAGCAGAAGGGAGCTGAGAGAGGAAATAACTAGGGAACTTAAAAACAGGTCAATGGATTTTACTATGTCTGAAAAACAGTAAGGAAATAAATAGCCTCAGTGCCACTCTTAGGATAATAACAAAAGAAAATCTATTTTATCGATTTTATTTGAATTCCTTGTTTTCCCCTACTATGACTCTTCTTTTTCTTTGTTTTGAACATAATGAATAAAGATAGTAATCTTTATTTATTTTCCAATATACACTTTCCCTATTTCCATGGTTATTGATTATCAATATTTTTAAAATCTCTTTTAGTATTCAATAACTCTTGTGCTTTTAAAATTGTGTTTTATGATTGAAAGCAAAAATTGCCTGATATCATTCTCCACATGCTCCAGTTCTCCAAAATCTCCAAATAGTAGCATAATAATTACTAAAACTATATCATTAAAAAAAAAAAATGTGGGCTTCCCTGGTGGTTCAGACAGTAAAGACTCGGCCTGCAATGCAGGAACCAGGGGTTCAATCCCTGGGTTGGGAAGATCCCCTGGGGAAAGAAACACCAATTTAGCCCAGTATTCTTGCCTGGAAAATCCCACTGACAGAGGAGTCTGGCAGTCTACAGTCCATGGGGTCACAAAGAGTCAGACACGACTGAGCGACTAACACTTTCACTTTCCTTTCATATAATAGAGACTATAAAAGGACAAAAATGTATTAACATACATACTTTCCTTTAAAATTGGTCAATGTTGATACTTCAGTTCAGTCGCTCTGTCGTGTCTGACTGTTTGAGACGCCATGAATTGCAGCACGCCAGGCCTCCCTGTCCATCACCAACTCCCGGAGTTCACTCAAACTCATGTCCATCGATTCGATGATGCCATCCAGCTATCTCATCCTCTGTCATCCCCTTCTCTTCCTGCCCCCAATCCCTCCCATCATCAGAGTCTTTTCCAATGAGTCAACTCTGCATGAGCTGGAGTTTCAGCTTTAGCATCATTCCTTCCAAAGAACACCCATTCTCCTTTAAAATGGACTGTTTGGCTCTCCTTGCAGTCCAATGGACTCTCAAGACTCTTTCCTAACACTACAGTTCAAAAGCATCAATTCTTCAGCCCTCAGCTTTCTTCACAGTCCACTCCCACATCCATACATGACCACAGGAAAAACCACAGCCTTGACTAGACGGACCTTTGTTGGTAAAGTAATGTCTCTGCTTTTCAAATATGCTATTTAGGTTGGTCATAACTTTCCTTCCAAGGAGTAAGTGTCTTTTAATTTCATGGCTGTAATCACAATCTGCAGTGATTTAGGAGCCCAGAAAATTAAAGTCTGACACTGTTTTCACTGTTTCCCCATCTATTTCCCATGAAGTCATGGGACCAGATGCCATGATCTTAGTTTTCTGAATGTTGAGCTTTAAGCCAACTATTTCACTCTCCTCTTTCATTTTCATCAAGAGGCTCTTTAGTTCTTCTTCACTTCCTGCCATAAGAGTGGTGTCATCTGCATATCTGAGGTTATTGATATTTCTCCTGGCAATCTTGACTCCAGCTTGTGATTCTTCCAGCCCAGAGATTCTCATGATGTACTCTGCATATAAGTTAAATAAGCAGGGTAACAATATACAGCCTTGACGTACTCCTTTTCCTATTTGGAAACAGTCTGTTTTTCCATGTCCAGTTCTAACTATTGCTTCCTCACCTCCATATAGGTTTCTCAAGAGGCAGGTCAGGTGGTCTGGTATTCCCATCTCTTTCAGAATTTTCCACAGTTTATTGTGATCCACACAGTCAAAGGCTTTGGCATAGCCAATAAAGTAGATATAGATGTTTTTTGGGAACTCTCTTGCTTTTTCCATGATCCAGAGGATGTTGGCAATTTGATTTCTTGTTCCTTTGCCTTTTCTAAAACTAGCTTGAACATCTGGAAGTTCACAGTTCACGTATTGCTGAAGCCTGGCTCGGAGAATTTTGAGCATTGCTTTACTAGCTTGTGAGATGAGTGCAATTGTGCAGTAGTTTGAACATTCTTTGGCATTGCCTTTCTTTGTGATTGGAATGCAAACTTACCTTTCCCAGTCCTGTGGCCACTGCTGAGTGTTCCAAATTTGCTGGCATATTGAATGCAGCACTTTCACAGCATCATCTTTCAGGATTTGAAACAGCTCAACTGGAATTCCATCATCTCCACTAGCTTTGTTCATAGTGATGCTTTCTAAAGCCCACTTGACTTCACATTCCAAGACGTCTGGCTCTAGATTAGTGATCACATCATCATCATTATCTGGGTCGTGAAGATCTTTTTTGTACAGTTCTTCCGTGTATTCTTGCCACCTCTTCTTAATATTTTCTGCTTCTGTTAGGTCCATACCATTTCTGTCCTTTATCGAGCCCATCTTTGCATGGAATGTTCCCTTGGTACCTCTACTTTTCTTGAAGAGATCTCTAGTCTTTCCCATTCTGTTCATTTCCTCTATCTCTTTGCATTGATCGCTGAGGAAGGCTTTCTTATCTCTTCTTGCCATTCTTTGAACTCTGCATTCAGATGCTTATATCTTTCCTTTTCTCCTTTGCTTTTTGCTTCTCTTCTTTTCACAGCTATTTGTAAGCCCTCCCCAGACAGCCATTTTGCTTTTTTGCATTTCTTTTCCATGGTGATGGTCTTTATCCCTGCCTCCTGTACAATGTCACAAACCTCAGTCCATAATTCATCATGCATTCTATCTATCATATCTAGTCCCTTAAATCTATTTCTCACCTCCACCGTAAAATCATAAGGGATTTGATTTAGGTCATATTGAATGGTCTAGTGGTTTTCCCTGTTGATATTAGAGAATGATAATAAGCTACATACAATGATTGTGATCCCCAAAGTGTCAGTTGTTGGCAAACTATTGCTCTTGCACTATAACCTGACCATCCTCCATCTGTTTTACATAAAGTTTGATTGATGCAAAATGGTGTCCATTTATTATGTATTGTTTATATCATTTTTTGCTAGGCTTGCAGAATAGGTGCAACAGTGACCATATATGTCACAAAGCTTGTATATTTAATATCACATCCTTTACAGAAAATATACCATCACTAAAGCAACCACTAAAATCTTATGAAAACTGAATAACACAAGCAATAAAAACAAAAATAAATAAGTAGGAATACATCAAACTAAAAAGCTCTTGTCAGCAAAGGAAACAGTCAACCGAATGAAAAGGCAGCCCACAGAATGGGAGAAACTGTCTCTAAGCCAAAATTCAAAGAAAGGTTAATCTCCAAAATATATAAGGAAGTCAAACAACTTAATTGCAAAAAAAAAAAAAAAAAAAAAAAAAAACCACAAAACACCTAATAACCAAAATTAAAAGTAAGCTAAGTACATGAATGAGCATTTCTCCTAAGAAGATATACAAATGGCCTATACGTAAATTAAAACATGCTCATCATCACTAATTATCAAAGAAATGCAAATTAAAACTATGATGAGATATAACCTCACACCAGTCAGGAAGGCTATTGACAATGACAAGAAGAGGTACGTGTTGGCAAGGATATAGAGAAATCAGACCTCTTGCACAAAATAGGAGTGAGTGTAGAGTGGTACAGCCACAATGGCAAAAGCAAGGAAGTTCTTTAAAAAATTAAAAATAGAACTAGGATATGATCCAGCATTCCCATTTCTGGGTATATATTCTAAAGTATTAAAATCAGGATATTAGAGAGATATTAGAATTATAATGTTTACTGCAGCAATTTTCACAGCAGCCAAGATGTGGAAACAACTTACATGTCTGTCTATATATAAATGAGTTAAGAAAATATGGAATATACGTACTGTGGAACACTACTCAGACTTGAAAAAAAGGACTTCTGCCATATGTGGCAAAATGAATGAGCCTGGAGAAAATTATTCTAAGTGAAATAAGTCAGTTACCAAAGACCAGCATTGCATGATATTACCCATTTAAGGTATCAAAAGTAGCCAAATTACTAGAGCTCCAGAGATCTACTGTATAACTTTATGTCTATAGTCAACAATAGTACATTGTGTACTTAATTTTGTGAAGAGGAAATATCTCATGTTAATTGCTTTGGCAAAGATAAAATATAATTTGAAAAATATAGATTAATCAAAATGGCTACTATATGATGTTCAAATAACTAACAGGAAATGAATAAAGAGGAAATAGTGGAATAAAAGAAAACAATATACAAATAAAACAGAAAATAAGTAATATTATGGCAAATTAAAATGTTTTCTGTTGTTTAAGTAAATTAGTTAACTCTATTTCAATTTTATAATTTTCTTAGGATCACCAGAACACATAGAATGTGCTCATGTATTTTACCTACTTCTTGAAATTTATTTTTATGTAACTAGTCTCAGGTGAGCAATGATATTTAAATTTTATTTGAAAGATTTAATTCAACAATATTTATTGACCACTATTATTTGGTGGATAATTTGCTAGTCTTTGGAAGTTAAAATAAAGCATCTCAAGATGGCTACAGTTCATATTTTAAGTGAATAACAATTTCAACCACTTTCTTGTCCAAAGGTCTATAGTAAAAGAATGGTGAAGAAAAGGCTTTAATTTCAGTGACTACTTGCATATATACTTATTTCTTACTAAGAAACTAGCAATTCTGATTGCTGTGGCCAAAACTTCCAGAACTATGTTGAATAGTAGCGGTGAAAATGGGCACCCTTGTCTTGTTCCTGACTTTAGGGGAAATGCTTTCAATTTTTCACCATTGAGGATAACGTTTGCTGTGGGTTTGTCATATATAGCTTTTATTATGTTGAGGTATGTTCCTTCTATTCCTGCTTTCTGGAGAGTTTTTATCATAAATGGATGTTGAATTTTTTCAAAGGCCTTCTCTGCATCTATTGAGATAATCATATGGCTTTCATTTTTCAATTTGTTAAGGTGGTGAAATACATTGATTGATTTGTGGATATTGAAGAATCCTTGCATCCCTGGGATAAAGCCCACTTGGTCATGGTGTATGATCTTTTTAATGTGTTGCTGGATTCTGATTGCTAGAATTTTGTTGAGGATTTTTGCATCTATGTTCATTAGTGATATTGGCCTGTAGTTTTCTTTTTTCGTGGCATCTTGGTCAGGTTTTGGTATTAGGGAGATGGTGCCCTCATAGAATGAGTTTGGAAGTTTACCTTCCTCTGTAATTTTCTGGAAGAGTTCGAGGAGGATAGGCATTAGCTCTTCTCGAAATTTTTGGTAGAATTCAGCTGTGAAGCCATCTGGACCTGGGCTTTTGTTTGCTGGAAGATTTCTGATTACAGTTTCAATTTCCGTGCTTGTGATGGGTCTGTTAAGATTATCTATTTCTTCCTGGTTCAGTTTTGGAATATTGTACTTTTCTAAGAATTTGTCCATTTCTTCTACGTTGTCCATTTTATTGGCATATAATTGCTGATAGTAGTCTCTTATGATCCTTTGTATTTCTGTGTTGTCTGTTGTGATCTCTACATTTTCATTTCTAATTTTATTGATCTGATTCTTCTCCCTTTGCTTCTTGATGAGTCTGGCTAATGGTTTGTCAATTTTATTTATCCTTTCAAAGAACCAGCTTTTGGCTTTGTTGATTTTTGCTATGGTCTCTTTTGTTTCTTTTGCATTTATTTCTGCCCTAATTTTTAAGATTTCTTTCCTTCTGCTAACCCTGGGGTTCTCCATTTCTTCCTTTTCTAGTTGCTTTAGGTGTAGAGTTAGGTTATTTATTTGACTTTTTTCTTGTTTCTTGAGGTACGCCTGTAGTGCTATGAACTTTCCTCTTAGCACTGCTTTTCCCAAAGACTCCACCAGAAAATTACTAGAGCTAATCAATGAATATAGTAAAGTTGCAGGATATAAAATCAATGCACAGAAATCCCTTGCATTCCTATACATTAATAATGAGAAAGTAGAAAAATAAATCAAGGAAACAATTCCTTTCACCATTGCAATGAAAAGAATAAAATACTTAGGAATAAGTCTACCTAAAGAAACTAAAGACCTATATATAGAAAATTATAAAACACTGATGAAAGAAATCAAAGGGGACACTAATAGATGGAGAAATATACCATGTTCATGGATCAGAAGAATCAATATAGTGAAAATGAGTATACCGCCCAAAGCAATTTACAAATTCAGTGCAATCCCTATCAAGCTACCAGCCACATTTTTCACAGAACTAGAACAAATAATTTCAAGATTTTTATGGAAATACAAAAAACCTCGAATAGCCAAAGCAATCTTGAGAAAGAAGAATGGAACTGGAGGAATCAACTTGCCTGACTTCAGGCTCTGCTACAAAGCCACAGTCATCTAGACAGCATGGTACTGGCACAAAGACAGAAATATAGATCAATGGAACAAAATAGAAAGCCCAGAGATAAATCTGCACAGATATGGACACCTTATCTTTGACAAAAGAGGCAAGAATATACAATGGAGTAAAGATAATCTCTTTAACAAGTGGTGCTGGGAAAACTGGTCAACCACTTGTAAAAGAATGAAACTAGGTCATTTTCTAATACTGCACATGAAAATAAACTCAAAATGGATTAAAGATCTAAATGTAAGACCAGAAACTATAAAACTCCTAGAGGAGAACATAGGTAAAACACTCTCCGAGAACATAGGTAAAACACTCTCCAGGATCCTCTATGATCCACCTCCCAGAATTCTGGAAATAAAAGCAAAAATAAACAAATGGGATCTTATTAAAATTAAAAGCTTCTGCACAACAAAGGAATATAAGCAAGGTGAAAAGACAGCCTTCTGAATGGGAGAAAATAATAGTAAATGAAACAACTAACAACTAATCTCAAAAATATACAAGCAACTCCTATAGCTCAATTCCAGAAAAATAAACGACCCAATCAAAAAACGGGCCAAAGAACTAAATAGACATTTCTCCAAAGAAGACATGCTGATGGCTAACAAACACATGAAAAGATACTCAACATCACTCATTATCAGAGAAATGCAAATCAAAACTACAATGAGGTACCACTTCACAGCAGTCAGAATGTCTGTGATCCAAAAATCTGCAAGCAATAAATGCTGGAGAGGGTGTGGAGAAAGGGAACCCTCCTACACTGTTGATGGGAATGCAAACTAGTACAACCACTATGGAAAACAGTGTGGAGATTCCTTTAAAAATTGCAAATAGAACTGCCATATGACCCAGCAATCCCACTGCTGTGCATACACACTGAGGAAACCAGAATTGAAAGAGACACATGTACCCTAATGTTCATCACAGCACTGTTTATAATAGCCAGGACATGGAAACAACCTAGATGTCCATCAGCAGATGAATGGATAAGAAAGCTGTGGTACATATACACAATGGAGTATTACTCAGCCATTAAAAAGAATACATTTGAATCAGTTCTGATGAGATGGATGAAACTGGAGCCAATTATACAGAGTGAAGTAAGCCAGAAAGAAAAACACCAATACAGTATACTAACACATATATACGGAATTTAGAAAGATGACAATGATGACCCTGTATGCAAGACAGCAAAAAAGACACAGATGTGTATAGCGGACTTTTGGACTCAGAGGGAGAGGGAGTGGGTGGGATGATTTGGGAGAATGGCATTGAAACATGTATACTATCATGTAAGAATTGAATCGCCAGTCTATGTCCGATGCAGGATACAGCATGCTTGGGGCTGGTGCACGGGGATGACCCAGAGGGATGTTGTGGGGAGGGACGTGGGAGGGGGTTCATATTTGGGAACGCATGTACACCTGTGGTGAATTCATGTCAATGTATGGCAAAACCAATACAGTATTGTAAAGTAAAATAAAATAAAAATTAAAATTAAAAAAAAGAAACTAGCAATTATTTAATATTAAACAGCATTTAGAATGCCTCCTATTATGCAGGAAATATATAAAATTGTCATTTAGTGGTACTAAATATAAAATAATTAATTGTGCCTGGTGGAAATAGGAAAACTTCTTATAAGAGAGAACATTTAATATTTTATCAGAAAAGAGAGGATTTTTATTACAAGCAGAGTAAAACAAAAAATTGTGAAAGCAAATGAAGCAAGTGAATATATTCAAATCACATTAGTAGTAATTAGATGTAAATACACATAAGATGTTAGAAAGAGACACATATGGCTAACCATGTAAATGCATCAGCGGAAGAGAGATTTGAAACAATGTTTAAAGTCAATGAAAGAGAGTGGGCAAAGTAGAGGAGAAGACATTTCAAAGAGAAGCTGTCATGCTTGGAAAGAGAACCAACCAAGAACTCGTATACTGGGAATGGTGGAGCAGAAAAACAGAAAAAAAAAAAAAAAAAGAATATAGACCAATAAATTTGAGAGTTTTAGATGATGTCCTTCTAATCCCAAATGGATTAAACACTAGGTAACATAAAGTCCAGGTTTTATTGGACACTGTTTGCCATGATTTGAATACAATAATGCAAACTCTTCAAGAAAAATGTCTCAGAGAAAATGTTTTACTTTTTCTTTTCATAAATTTAGTTCAATAAAGCAAAGTAAGTCAAAGAAAATGAAATAGAAGTAAGGGTATATTTTAATACTCAAATTAAGACTATGCCAAGGTCAAAACATTGATTTCTAAAAAAGATTTTTAAAGTACAAGAATCAATAAGTATGGAACAGTGGGAAGACTATTTTAGACAATAGATAAAAAAGATCTACTGTCTTCTGTGATTATGTTAAAAGCAGAGACCACGCGGAGCCCTGGGAGACAGGGGAAAATAAAAGGAATTCAAATAAGAGCAATAAAATAATGTTTTTTTGGTGCTTATGCATGCATAATATGTACAAGTAAGTCTGAAAATAAGAAAGCATTTACCTCTAAAATGAATCAGATATTGTTAGGAGATCTCATAGAATAACAATAATTTGGCCATGCCTCTAAATTCAGGAAGGACAGTACTTCAGTGATCTTAGTAATCATAATTTTAAAGACTAGAAAGCATGGAAGCATTTAAAATAAAATAAAAATGAGATAATAAAAAAGGAGACAAGATCTGTTGGGCACAGATAAATGTAAAAGATTTCTTTTCTTACCCTACAAACCTGACTCAAAATCCAAAAGTGAAAAAGTGGAGGAAAAGCCTTCTGGTTAAATATTCCTTTTTGTTTGTTTTGGTGCATTTACACTTATTTGTCATGAATCAATTAATCAACCTAAATATAAGATACATTCATTTATTCATATTCACCCATTGTTTATGGTCCATGGTTTATGTGACAATTTAGATATTGAAAATACTGATAAATCTCTCATATATCATACTTCAAGGTACAATATTGTCATTCATCATGTCTAAATCCCTTGACAGACTGTTCCATCACACAATAAACTTTTCCTCTTTTTTGTTCTATTTAGTCTCTCATTATATTTATGGAACAAGTTTAAGAACTATAAAATGGAAAGTTTTGCATGTGAACAGACAGCTAACATGTTGAAGAACCTAATTCAGAAAGTACCAACTAATTGCCCTCTGTAAACCTGAGGTAAATTTATGGCAATTCTGAGTCTTATTCAGTAAGACATTTTTGACAAAAGTTTAGAGTGGGTATTGATCGAAAGTGATTTAATTTTCAGATGACATATATCTTGAAGAAAGGAAGTTAGAATCTAGATAGAAACAGATTTTAACAGGCTGAAAACTGGTGGTGAATCTAAAATTGGAAGACATGACACATTCTGTCCTTAGTTTCAAACACCTCATCGAATAAATCGTCTATAGAGGAACTGTGGCTTTGTAGGAATAAACTTTAAATTGGCTTTTTAATTAATGTGAAATAATGTAGCAGCCAAAATAACAAATGAGATCTGAAGTTATGTGGATTACTAGAAATAGAACGCCTAGTATAACTTGTGAGACAATAGCATTAATTTACTACACACCCTTTCTCCTTGATTGGAAAACAAGCACTATAAGAGCAGATATCCAATCACTTAATAGTAAACTCCTAATGTTTATATGCTCATTTTTTGAAAGACAAACTCAAAGCTATAGCATGAAGAAAACAAACATTACTACCATTAAGAAATAAAAGTATACATTTTTAAATTTTGGCATATCTCCCTCTATGCCCAATGCTTTTAACATAAATAAAATCACATTATATATTTTTATCATGCATAGTACCTTTAGCATAAATAACAATGCATTGGATGTTTTAATTTCATTTATTTCCTAAAATGTTAAAACATTTTTGACATCAAAACTACTACTTAATAAACACCATTGCATGACAAATACTGACTGGATAATATTCTATGATGTGCCGTAATATTGACATTTAGGACTCCTATACTAACATGCCCTAAATTTTCTCAAGAAAATAACTGAGTCATCCTTATTTGTATTTCATTTCATTTACTTTTGTTCTATTACCAGAAAGTATCACAGAAACAAATTGTTTTAATCATTATACATGTTCTCATATTTCATTCCCTGGTGGCTCAGAGGTTAAAGCGTCTGCCTGCAATATGGGAGACCTGGGTTTGATCCCTGGGTCAGGAAGCTCCCCTGGAGAAGGAAATGGCAACCCACTCCAGTATTCTTGCTTGGAGAATCCCATGGAGGAGGAGCTTGATGGGCTACAGTCCACGGGGTCGCAAAGAGTCGGACACGAATGAGCGACTTCACTCACTTCACTGAGGGAAAAGAAACTTTACATTGATTTGCTATCCCAATCATAAGCTAGGAAAAGATCTTTCTAGTGTACAAATAATCTCTCCAGAAGACTAGTGTCTGATCAGTGTCTGATCTCCAGACACTGAGATCAAATTTAAGGTGCAAGTTCTTATTGGAAGTCAGCACCTGTGAATGGAAGAAACCAGATTGGTGAAAGAAATCAAACTGAAAGTCAGGGTTGACAAAGCCTCAGCCAATATGGTAGGGAGCTCTTAGGCGTTGCCTGTTGAAATGACTGGACTTTTATATCGCCATCTGACATTTGTATGTCCACCTGACTTTCATAGCATCTCCATTTGACTTTGAGGGAGCTGACTCTCTGCAGCTGAGGCTTGCATGAAGAAGCTGCCAACTGGAGGCCATGTGCTGCCTGCCCTCCCTGCTAGTGGACATCAAACACTTCCTTGAAACAGAAACTGGGCAGTGCCTGTCCATGTCTACCACATCTGGCCATCTAACTTGGTAAGGTTCTCTTAGTTGAACTTTTTTGTGCTTGAGTTAAGATTCTCCTTCTTTGCAAATACCTTACTCTATTCTTTATTGTCTATTTTATTTCAAATTGTAGAATCTCCCAACAGGCCTACCTTAGTTACTCTCAGTTCCAGCAAGAAAATCCTATTGTGCATCCATTCTTAAGATTTAGAGCCAGAGCAGAAGATAACTAGGATATTCAACATGACATTCATTCATAAATAAATAATATAACACTACAGTTATCTCAGAGAAGGCAATGGCAACCCACTCCAGTACTCTTGCCTGGAAAATCCCATGGATGGAGGAGCCTGGTAGGCTGCAGTCCATGGGGTCACTAAGAGCGACCAGACTGAGCGACTGAGCAACTTCACTTTCACTTTTCACTTTCATGCATTGGAAAAGGAAATGGCAACCCACTCCAGTGTCTGTGCCTGGAGAATTCCAGGGATGGAGGAGCCTAATGGGCTGCCATCTATGGGGTCACACAGAGTCAGACATGACTGAAGCAACTTAGCAGCAGCAGCAGCATACAATTATCTGATAGTTTTCCCTCACATTAAAACATTAGAAATTTTTTTCTTGATCCACATGATCTTGCCTATTATTTCTATCTGATATAATGTTTAGAGATTACCCCAAACTTATATAAAGAGACATTTTTTCAGTCTGGATACTAATAATATGATAACTAATATCAAAACAGATATTAAAAATATACAAGTTGATTTTACAAACATTATCCGTCACTCACCAAAAATATCTTTAGAGGTAACAATAATAAAAATAATATTTACTGACATTTAATATTAAAGCTACCAAGGGAAAGATGGGCCCGATAAAGGACAGAAATGGTATGGACCTAACAGAAGCAGAAGATATTAAGAAGAGGTGGCAAGAAAATACAGAAGAACTGTACAAAAAAGATCTTCATGACACAGATAATCACGATGGTGTGATCACTCACCTAGAGCCAGACATCCTGGAATGTGAAGTCAAGTGGGCCTTAGAAAGCATCACTATGAACAAAGCTATTGGAGGTGATGGAATTCCAGTTGAGCTCTTTCAAATCCTGGAAGATGATACTGTGAAAGTGCTGCACTCAATATGCCAGCAAATTTGGAAAACTCAGCAATGGCCACAGGACTGGGAAAGCTAAGTTTGCATTCCAATCACAAAGAAAGGCAATGCCAAAGAATGTTCAAACAACCGCACAATTGCACTCATCTCACAAGCTAGTAAAGCAATGCTCAAAATTCTCCAAGCCAGGCTTCAGCAATACGTGAACTGTGAACTCCCTGATGTTCAAGCTGCTTTTAGAAAAGGCAGAGGAACCAGAGATCAAATTGCCAACATCCACTGGGTCATGGAAAAAGCAAGAGAGTTCCAGAAAAACATCTATATCTGCTTTATTGACTATGCCAAAGCCTTTGACTGTGTGGATCACAATAAATTTGTGGAAATTTCTGAAAGAGATGGGAATACCAGACCACGTGACCTGCCTCTTGAAAAACCTGTATGCAGGTCAGGAAGCAACAGTTAGAACTGGTGATGGAACAACAGACTGTTTCCAAATAGGAAAAGGAGTCCATCAAGGCTGTATATTGTTACTCTGCTTATTTAACTTATATGCAGAGTATGTCATGAGAAACGCTGGGTTGGAAGAATCACAAGCTGGAATAAAGATTGCCAGGAGAAATATCAATAACCTCAGATATGCAGATGACACCACCCTTATGGCAGAAAGTGAGGAGGAACTGAAGAGTCTCTTGATGAAAGTAAAAGAGGAGAGTGAAAAAGTTGACTTAAAGCTCAACATTCAGAAAACAAAGATCATGGCATCCAAGACCCATCACTTCATGGGAAATAGATGGGGAAACAGTAGAAACAGTGTCAGAATTTTATTTTGGGGGGCTCCAAAATCACTGCAGTTTGTGACTGCAGCCATGAATTTAAAAGACGCTTACTCCTTGGAAGAAAAGTTGTGACCAACCTAGATAGCATATTAAAAAAGCAGAGACATTACTTTGCCAACAAAGGTCCGTCTAGTCAAGGCTATGGTTTTTCCAGTGGTCATGTATGGATGTGAGAGTTGGACTGTGAAGAAAGCTGAGTGCTGAAGAATTGATGCTTTTGAACTGTGGTGTTGGAGAAGACTCTTGAGAGTCCCTTGGACTGCAAGGAGATCCAACCTGTCCATTCTCAAGGAGATCAGTCATGGGTGTTCTTTGGAAAGAATGATGCTAAAGCAGAAACTCCAATACTTTGTCCACCTCATGCGAAGAGTTGACTCATTGGTAAAGACTCTGATGCTGGGAGGGATTGGGGGCAGGAGGAGAAGGGGATGACAGAGGATGAGATGGCTGGATGGCGTCACCAACTCGATGGATGTGAGTCTGAGTGAACTCCAGGAGTTGGTGACAGACAGGGAGGCCTGGCATGCTGCGATTCATGGGGTCACAAAGAGTCAGACACAACTGAGCGACTGAACTGAACTGACTGAATATGAGCCAGACACATTATGAAGTGCTTCACATTGAGTAATTTAATATTCATGGTAATTTCTGAATCAGGTATTAGTAATAATATTATTTTCATTTTATAGCTGAAAGAGTAGAACTCAAATAGGAGCACCTTACACTTAACCAAGCACTAGATGTGTGATTTAAGCCAAAGACCTTAACCATTATACTCTTCTGTCCAAGTGAGACCATATATTAATTGTTATAACCCTCACTTCTCGGGTGATAAACTGACATTTTTCAGAGGTCTTTCAGACCTTTTGGATAAATATAGTAAATAGATAAAGTTTAAAAGTTAAGTTTAGTCTCTCAGTCCAGTCCAACTCTTTGCTACCCCATGGACTGTAGCCTACCAGGCTCCTCCGTCCATGGGATTTTCCAGGCAAGCGTACTGGAGTGTGTTGCCATTTCCTTCTCTAAAGGATCTTCCAGACCCAGGGATCGAATGCGGGTCTCCCACATTGTAGGGAGATGCTTTACCATGTGAGCCACCAGAGAATTCGAAATATGGCTAAATATGGTAAGCAAGTAGAAGTCTTAATAGTTGATAGTGCAATGAGTAAAATTTATTAAACTAATTACTGTGATAATTATTTAAAAGAAATTAATAATATTGTTATTATGCAATACAGCCCAGTCCCCAGGAACAGAACCATTTTTTTAACCACAGAGGCTAGTAGTGTTTAATCAACAAGATGCCACAAAATGCCCAAGGCAAAATCAGACTAAACTGGCTTGATTCAAGGAACAGGCAAAGTTGGCTAAAGGTCATGGTTCTCCTTACAATCATTTTTCTGTGCTGAGAGCTGAAGGAGACTTGCTCTGCTTTATCTCTGGATTTGTTTCAAAAGTACCTGGTGTATGCCAGAGAGGCTTTACAGTTGTACTTGGATAGATTATATGCTTTGAGAGATATACAGTGGCTAACCACCTGGAACCAGCTTGAACTTGACCACAGGAACCCACATGAGCAGGAGCATATGACACCAACAGGAATCTAAGAGTTACTTTTGCTTCATTACCATACTAAGATCTCCACCCAAAGGAGGAATTTGTACTCTGCTTGGAATATAAAACGGGCTTCCCAAGTCACATAGTAGTAAAGAACCTGCTTGCAATGTAGGAGCTGTAAGAGACTTGTGTTTGATCCCTGGGTCGGGAAGATCCCCCGGAGTGGGAAATGGCAACCCACTCCAGTATTCTTGCCTAGAAAATTCCATGGACAGAGAAGCTTGGAGAGTTGCAGTCCATGAGGTGGAAAAGAGCCAGATACAAGTGAGTGACTTAACAGTCCAAACTCCACTCAAGGAAGATAAAGGAGCATGGAACACTAGGCAAGCCCCAGTGATGCCTGGGTATCTCCATTCCTTTCCTGCTGCTGCTGCTGCTGCTAAGTTGCTTCTGCTGCTGCTGCTGCTGCTAAGTCACTTCAGTCATGTCCGACTCTGTGCGACTCCATAGATGGCAACCCACCAGGCTCCCCCGTCCCTGCGATTCTCCAGGCAAGAATACTGGAGTAGAGGCCCCCAAATCCTGCCTCTCTCCTGAGCTTTAAATTCCTTTACTCCCATCCCTTGGGGAGGAGGTTTTAGAGCTTGAGCTCCCTTCTCCATTCTCCAGCCATTGAACAAAAGCCTGACTTTTTTTGCACCAAACTTACTTTCATTATTGGCCATGAGAACCTGAGTGGAAAAGAGCTCCCTAATGAAGCCAGGGGCCTTCAGTTTAGCTAGCTCCCAAAAAAGGGGGCCTCATATCTAATTCAATGGCAATGTACTAAAGAAAAAATTAATTTTAGCTCTCTTAATTGGAACCATGATTTAAAATTAAATATATTGAAAAATAAATGCGTTAGAGTTAGTTGATCCTTGAACAATGTTGGGGTTAGGGAGGCTAACCCTCACATCTGTAGATAACTTACAGTTGGGCCTCCCTGTCCTTGGTTTCTCTGTATCCCTATTTGCTGTATTCTCCTGTTCAACCAACCTTGGTTAGTATCAGTTTAGTTGCTGAGTCATCTCTGACCCCTTGCGACCCCATGGACTGCAGCACCCTAGGCCTTCCTGTCCATCACCAACTCCCAGAGGCTACTCAAACTGATGGCATCGTGTCAGTGATGCCATCCAACCATCTCATCCTCTGTCGTCCCCTTCCCCTCCTGCCCTCAATCTTTTCCACCATCAGGGTCTTTTCAAATGAATCAGCTCTTCACATCAAGTGGACAAAGAATTGGAGTTTCAGCTTCAACATCAGTCCTTCCAGTGAATATTCAGGACTGATCTCCTTTAGGAAAAATTGGTTGGATCTCCTTGCAGTCCTAGGGACTCTCAAAGTCTTCTCCAACACCACAGTTCAAAAGCATCAATTTTTCAGTACTCAGCTTTCTTTATAGTCCAACTCTCGTATCTATACATGACTACTGGAAAAACCATAGCTTTGACTAGATGGAACTTTGTTGGCAAAGTAATGTCTCTGCTTTTTAATATGCTGTCTAGTTTGGTCATAGCTTTTCTTCCAAGGAGCAAGCATCTTTTAATTTCATGGCTGCAGTCACCATCTGCAGTGATTTCGGAGCCCAAGAAAAGAAAATCTGTCACTATTTCCATTGTTTCCTCGTCTATTTGCCGTGATCTTCGTTTTTTTAATGTTGAGTTTTAAGCCAGCTTTTTTCACTGTCATCTTTCACTTTCATCAAGAGGCTTTTTAGTTCCTCTTCATTTTCTGCCATAAGGGTGGTATCATCTGCATATGTGAGGTTATTGATATTTCTCCCAGTAATCTTGATTCCAGTTTGTGCTTCATCCAGCCCAGCGTTTCTCATGATGTACTCTACATATAAGTTAAATAAGCAGGGTGACAATGTACACCCTTGATGTACTCCTTTCTTAATTTGGAACCAGTCTGTTGTTCCATGTCCAGTTCTAACTGTTGCTTCTTGAACTGCATACAGATTTCTCAAGAGGCAGGTTCGGTGGACTGGCATTCCCATCTCTTGAAGAATTTTCCAGTTTGTAGTGATCCACACAAAGGCTTTGGCCTAGTCAATGAAGCAAAAATAAATATTTTTCTGTAACTCTCTTTCTTTTTGATGATCCAGTGGATGTTGGCAATATGATCTCTTTTCCTTCTGCCTTTTCTGTACCCAGCTTGAACATCTGGAAGTTCACAGTTCATGTACTGTTGAAGCCTGGCTTGAAGAGTTTTGAGCATTACTTTACTAGCATGTGAGATGAGTGCAATTGTGCAGTAGTTTCAGCATTCTTTGGCATTGCTTTTCTTTGGGATTGGAATGAAAATTGACCTTTTCCAGTCCTGTAGCCACTGCTGAGTTTTCCAGATTTGCTGGTATATTGAGTGCAGCACTTTCACAGCATCATCTTCCAGGATTTGAAAGAGCTCAACTGGAATTCCATCACCTCCATTAGCTTTGTTTGTAGTGATGCTTCGTAAGGCCCACTTGACTTCACATTCCAAGATGTCTGGCTCTAGGTGAGTGATCACACCATCGTGATTATCTGGATCGTGAAGATCTTTTTTCTATAGTTCTTCTGTGTATTCTTGCCACTGCTTCTTAATATTTTCTGCTTCTGTGAGGTCCATACCATTTCTGTCCTTTATCGAGCCCATCTTTGCATGAAATGTTCCCTTGGTATCTCTAGCTTTCTTGAAGAGATCTCTAGTCTTTCTCATTCTATTGTTTTCCTCTATTTCTTTGCATTGATTGCTGAGGAAGAATTTCTTATGTCTCTTTATTTTACTATGAAAGAAAAACACACCAAAAAAAAGGTGCCTCTATGTAGACCCACACAGTTCAAACCCATGTTATTCAAGGGCCAACTGTATTTTAAAAATACCATCTCTTTCACATCTAGGTTAAAACATTTTCTACCAAATGTGGCTTAATATAATAATGTATATTTGATTCAAATCTTGATAGTGCCAAATATGATCTCTAGAAAATAACATGAAAAACTGAAAGAAAAAGAAATGCTCAATCTTTTACTTAATTTTGAAGTAGGAGATATACCCAGTTTCTTATGTGTGTCTTTCACTGTGCAAATGCTGAAAGAAAGAGAAGGAACTTACCATTTCAGAAAGGAATTCTCCCACTTCTCTCTTCTGTTAAAGGTAGAGTGCTTGAGGACTTGCTGATTCAAAGCCCAGTTCCCTGGGGGTTCCCAGGGTGAAATTTGAAACTGTCCCTCTTTATGCAGAGGGCAAGGAGAGACTGAAGGGAAAAAAAGACCATTCCAGATCAGTAGGCGGCTGCCTTGAGGATCAAGTGACTTTTACAGAGGGGGCTTGAGTAGCAGTGAGATGAGTAGATTTCCTCACCTGTGCACCGGCATCTTAAGAATTTACATAGAAGCCTTAAGTTCAGACACATATACAGTCCAGATGATCTCAGTAACACTTTCTCTTTCAAGATTGTATCCCTGAAGTAGCAATTAGTAAGGAAACGGATGGCAGAATGTACATTTCGAAAACATGGAAGGCAAGTAAGTTACAGTTTGTGCTAAGAACAGTGATCATGTCCCCTCCGTGACCTCCTCCAACACCACTAGGTACAACTTTGAAAAAAGGACTTCCGTTTCATGACTCTTAGAAAGTATGCCAGATGGCCACTCTTTCATACCAGTGATCAATGAGTTAATGAGTTCTAATTTATTTCTATTTCAAGTACTTCTCTTTTTCAATATATAAATGTGTATATAAAATTTTTATTATAAAGACCATAGTTAAGAATGTGAATAATAACTCTTATGTTTGAATATGTGATCAAATAGGCACAATATATTATTTTAGAGAAAAAAGAAAATTCAAAATGTGGTATTAAATTTAATTCTTTGTATTCTCCTTATAGATTTTATAAAATACACAAAATTATGAATTAATTGGGTCATTAAAGAAAATTTGAAACTGGTAAGATGAAATGGAAATATGAGGAAATTATGAAGTTGTTTGACTTTAAGTAATGTCCATATCCTTTTACACATGATCAATTAAATTGGTGACAAGGCTTCTAAAGTATTAATTAACTTACTGAGGATGAAATATGCTTACAGCATTTTCCACAAAAATTACACATCACTGAATATCATGGAGTACACCTAAAATGACTTCTATCCAAATGTCTAATGGGATATTATACCAAAATATTAATATAGATTTTGCCCATAATAAAAACATGCTGTGGTGGTGAGATTTGGATTATAATTCTATAAATATTCCTATTCATTTTAACAAATGTCCTAAATGTAAGATAAAGTAGAGAATTAAGTAAAAGCCCTATAGAAGGAAATAATCAGCATAAACATCTACAGAAAACTCATATAAAATTATAAAATAGGGGAAAGTTATACATGATGAGCTACTACCTTGACCTAAATTCTCTGATGGATTTCAAATTCAAAAGATTATGGATGGTTACTACTACATTGATATCAAGGTATTTGGGGTTGCTTTGAGGCTATCATTGAGAGTAACACCTAGTTTCCTCTAAAATGTATGTTTATCATGCCTTAATTCTTATTCTTCATTTCTGTCTAGAAAGAAATTGGTAGAGCACCACAAACTTATTTTACAAACCTTGAAATGTATTAGTTGTCATATATTCTGAGGCACTAACAACCATTAAAAGCCATTGCAGATGTATTGTTGTGATAGCTGGTGTGTACCCATGAGTCTCAATTAGTCAGATTTTACCCAAATGGTTTTGACATCCTAAAATATCCCTATTACTTTTTTTTCTCCAAAGGGAGAAAGAACCTATTAATACAGTGGCCATTGGAGTCTCTGAGCTGCTTCTTTTCAAAACGTTTTCTCCTTGAAAGTCCAGTAAAATAGACAATGGAGAAAATTGGGAAATTGGTCAGGCTCCTAGACTATGTCTTCTGTACCAAGTTTATATTTTATGCTAAAAAAATAATAAAGAGTGTTTATCTAGAATTCTGATGTCAATAAAACTGTCTAGCGTTCTGACTCTAATAGCCTGGCATCCAGAGAAAGAAAGTCAAATGTATAAATCAGATAACTTTTCACACATGTGGTATTATTAATTACACTCTGAACTAGAAAGTAACATATTAAAAGGACTATGAACTTTATGAGTATGATAGCAAAAGGTTTTGTAAGTTAGCTAAACATTTATATTGACCCTGAAACCTATTAGGCTTCAAGGAAAACATTATAGATTTAGGTTTGGAAAGATTTCCTTCAGGCTTTCTTTTTTTTTTTTTTTCTTTCTGATTTCTGCTGATAAGACTAGAGCTTTCCTGAGATGAATAACCAGTGTAGAAATTTGGGCAAACAGCCCATAATAAAGACAGGGATATTTCATTCATAAAGTACCTTGTATACAGGATACTTCATGCACCCTGCTGTCTTCATTTGTTTTCTCTCAAGCAGAGTTTGAGACAAGGACTATTATGCAAGTGGTTATTTTTAGAAATGACCTTAAAGCACCCAAATGGAGGGAGTAGAAAAATTGAAACAAAGAAAGAGGGCAAGTTGGCATAGGGAGCATTGTTGAGCTGTTTCCACTATGGTCCTTTGGGACTCAACCCACTAGGGACTCTCTCAGGAGTCCTATAAAATGCATATCAGCCAGAGACATGAAAGGGGTATGTGTTTACCCGGTTTGCCCCACAGTTATATGTGTATGCATACCTGCTGTGCTGTGCTCAGTCGCTCTGTCACATGATGCTTTGTGACCCCATGGATTGTAGCCTGCCAGGCTTCTCTGTCAATGGAATTTTCCAGGCAAGAATACTGGAGTAGGTTGCCATTTCCTATCCCAGGAGAATCTTCCTGACCCAGGGATCAAACCTATGTCTCTTGCGTCTCTTGTATTGGGAGGAGGATTCTTTACCACTGTGCCACCTGGGAAGTCCATATGCATGCATAGTCCTGTCTAATTAGGCTTCAACAGTCTTCCAATGTAGCTATAGCAGAAAACTACCATTCAGAAAGCAAGAGATGTGTTGTACATCTATGTCAAGGTGCTGTCATGCTAGAGCAGAAAATCTATGGTACAGTTTTTGAGGTAAATATAGAACTATTTGACAGAGACCCTTCTCCTTGTGTGGGCTTCCCTGGTGGCTCAGAGGGTAAAGTGTCTGCCTGCAATGCAGGAGTCCTGGGTTCGATCCCTGGGTCAGGAAGATCCCCTGGAGAAGGAAATGGCAGCCCACTCCAGTACTCTTGCCTGGAAAATCCCATGGACAGAGAAGCCTGCTAGACTACAGTCCATGGGATCTCAAAGAGTTGGACACAACAGAGAGACTTCACTTTCACTTACTTTCACTTTCTTCTCCTTGCACCACTCAAGACTTCCTATCCCCTATATTAAGTCCAGTAGACTACAGATGTAGTAGCCAGCCTCAAGCACTACAGAAAGCTTAAAGAAGAGTGTTAATTGAATAAGTTTAAATACCCAGAATTTAACTGGTCCCTATGCTCGCCAGTACTTTATCTGGTTTCAGTTTCTTGACTGATGAGAACACTCAGACTTGATCCTTGAAGAATTAGAGCCTTCAGTAGCTGCACTTCTCAGATTAAGGTTGTTGCATGTGTACATATAAAGTTATCACTGTGCCTGGATCATCAAGAGTTGCCCGAGTAAATCTCCTGAATTTCACATATAGCACTTTCTGACTTATTGTGTTGCCAAAAGTCTAGCAATCCTCATCAATATATCAACTCCTTTCACTATCAGAAGAACCACAAAATGATAAGCCCAGTAGGACCATGTGAGAGTCATAGCTTCTAGATCTGATTCCCAAGTTCTGAATTCCCTGGTAGAAACCTCCATCACATCACTCCACATCAGAATTTTCACTCTTGCCAAGCTTAAACATGATAAGACACAGAGTAGAAATTTGGCAAACGGGTTGCAGGATGTAACATTGCAACTGGCTAATTCTACACCTACCTCTTGATTCCTGGACCAGCTTTCCAGGTTTTGAGAAAACACCAACCAAGCTATTTACCTGGCATATATGCTCCATGTTGTTTCATAATCTTGCAGTGTTTTTCTAAAGCTGATACTCTGAAAGACCATTCCAATATTCCTTTACAATTCCAGATAAAGCAGTAAATGATGGGACAGAGAATCATGTAGTTAGGTGTTCATCATCAGACCTTTTTTAAGCATAAAATGGGCCCTTTGTTCCGAGTTAATAATATACTGGATCATATGTGGGGTTCTGCTGGAAAAGACACTGCAGTTAGGAAAAGCAAACCTTGATGTCAAGACTGATAAGGAATCATTATTGCCCCTGGTGAGGTTGGAGTGATTAAACACGGTTAATATTTTCTTATGTTCCTGGATTACTCCTAAAACTAATACAACATTAGAAGCTAAATATTAGTCTCTGCTTTGGCAAGAATGGCATTCAGCAAAGGTAGTAACAAGATGAGATTTAATGAGAAGGAGCTAGAGTGTAGAGTCTAGATTTCTGCTATAGAGTGTAGATATCTGCTCCCATGGCCACTCCATTCATAAACCATTTGTGTAAGTGCTGGGATAGATGAGAAGAAGCTGACTAACATCCTTAGAATGAATGCAACTACCTACAAGAATGCAGAGTGGTTCCTCTTTGGTGGATCCTCTTTGTAAATTCAGTTTAGTTCAATTCAGTAGTTCAGTAGTGTCCAACTCTTTGCGACCCCATGAACTACAGCACGCCAGGCCTTGACTAGATGGACTTTTGTTGGCAAAGTCTCTGCTTTTTAATATGCTGTTTAGGTTGGTCATAACTTTCCTTCCAAGGAGTAAACGTCTTTTAACATGGCTGTAGTCACCATCTGCAGTGATTTTGGAGCCCAGAAAAATAAAGTCAACCACTGTTTCCATTGTTTCCACATCTATTTGCCATGAAGTGATGGGACTGAATTCCATGATCTTCGTTTTCTGAATGTTGAGCTTTAGGCCAACTTTTTCACTCTCCTCTTTCACTTTCATCAAGAGGCTCTTTAGTTCTTCTTCACTTTCTGCCATAGGTCGTGTCATCTGCATATATGATGTTATTGATATTTCTCCCAGCAATCCTGATTCCAGCTTGTGCTTCTTCCAGCCCAGTGCTTCTCATGATGTACTCTGCATATAAGTTAAATAAGCAGGGTAACAATATACAGCCTTGACACACTCCTTTTCCTATTTGGAACCATCTGTTCCATGTTCAGTTCTAACTGTTGCTACCTGACCTGCATACAGGTTTCTCAAGAGGCAAGTCAGGTGGTCTGGTATTCCCATCTCTTGAAGAATTTTGTACAGTTCATTGTGATCCACACAGTCAAAGGCTTTGGCATAGTCATTAAAGCAGAAGTAGATGTTTTTCTGGAACTCTCTTGCTTTTTCGATGATCCAGTGGACATTGGCAAGTTAATCTCTGGTTCCTCTGCCTTATCAAAATCCAGCTTGAACATCTGGAAGTTTACAGTTCACATACTATTGAAGCCTGGCTTGGAGAATTTTGAGCATTACTTTACTGGCATGTGAGATGAGTGCAATTGTGCAGTAGTTCAAGCATTCCTTGGCATTGCCTTTCTTTGGGATTGGAATGCAAACTGACCTTTTCTAGCCTTGTGGCCACTGCTGAGTTTTCCAAATTTGCTGGCCCATTGAGTGCAGCACTTTCACAGCATCATCTTTTAGGATCTGAAATAGCTCAACTGGGATTCCATCACCTCCATTTGATTTGTTTATAGTGATGCTTACTAAGGTCCACTTCACATTCCAGGATGTCTGGCTCTAGGTGAGTGATCACACCATCATGATTAACTGGGTCATTAAGATCTTCTTTGTACAGTTCTTCTGTGAATTACTGAAACCCAAATAGCTAACACTTTGTGCTACATCAAAATATCCTTCTTCTGTTGCTTGAAATTTCAACTTTGTTTCCTCCCCAATCAAGCAAGCTGTTTTCCAATGTCCAGAAATATGATTTTAATCATATATTATACCATTTTTAACATAAAAGGTGAATAACTATGTTTAGTGCTCACAGCTATGCCTCTGAGAGAATTTCTTAATGCATTCATTAGGGCAATACCAAAGGAGGGCTAGTGTGCAAAACCTTCTCCTTTTGGTTTGCATCAATATACTATACTAATAAATCATTAAACTAACTCTGAGTTTGTTCACTCACTGTTAATTGTTTGCAAAAAGCGCCAACATAATCCAAAGATGTGAATTAAAGCAAAGCTTTCTGTACAACAGAGATAGGCAACTCAGTGTCTGATCATTCAATTTACCTGAGCCCAAGCTGTAATATATCATTTATATCCTAAAGAGATTGCTGTTGTACTTTCTGCACTTGTGATTCGCTGTATCTGAACTATTTAGTTTATTCTAGGATCCAATCACTCATTAGAGAATATTTCAAATGGCAAATTATGCCCTGCTGCAAAAGGCAAGGCTTTGTTCCAGAATTCTAGGAATCTGCTTTGCTCTCTGATACTAGTTCTTCTACTGATGCTATAATAATTTACCATAATTTAGCAACTTAAAACAACTGTGTGGATGACAACAAATTCTGGAAAATTCTTAAAGAGATGGGAATACCAGACCAACTTAGCTGCCTCCTGAGAAATCTGTATGCAGCTCAAGAAGCAATAGTCAGAACCAGACATGGAACAATGGACTGATTCCAGTTGGGAAAGGAGTATGTCAAGGTTATATATTGTCACTGTGCTTATTTAACTTAAATGCAGAGTACATCATGCAAAATGTCAGGCTGGATGAAGCACAAGCTGAAATCAAGATTGCCAGGAGAAATATCAATAACCTCAGATATGCATATGAAACCACCCTTATGGCAGAAGGTGAAGGGGAACTAAAGAGACTCTTGATGAAAGTGAAGGAAGAGAGTGAAAAGGCTGGCTTAAGATTCAACATTCAAAAAACTAAGATCATGGTATCTGGTCCCATCCCTCCATGGCAAATAGGTGGGGAAATAATGGAAACAGTGACAGACTTTCTTTTCTTGGGCAGCAGACGGTGACTGCTGCCATGAAATTTAAAAATGCTTGCTCCTTGGAGGAAATGCTATGACCAACCTAGACAGCATATTAAAAAGCAGAGACATTAGTTTGCCAACAAAAGTCTATTTGGTCAAGTCTATGTTTTTCCAGTAGTCATGTATGGATGTGAGAGTTGGATAATAAAGAAAGTTGAGCGCTGAAGAACTGATGCTTTTGAACTGTGGTGTTGAAGAAGACTCTTGAGAGTCCCTCACACTGCATGGAGTACTTACTTCTGTTCATCAAGTTCAACTAGGATAATGCCATTAATACAGCACGATATTCTATGAAATGTCAGTGCTAACATCTCTGCAGACTCAGTGTGAGTGAAAGTAGGATCATTAATCTGGGACAAATGTGAACTCTCATCCATATAAAACAGAAGTTTTGAATATTTTTCTCAAAACAAATTTAGAAACCACTTGTTAAATCAGTAGCTACATAAGAAATGTTCTGAGCCCTCAGAAGCCCTCTCAGACAGTTCTCATTGTACTTTGGTTCAACCCCCTAATTTAGGGGCTCATACCATATTTCTGAGACAGGAATAGAAAGAGTGGTTGTCATTCTACACGACCCCACAGTGTCATTTGCTTTTTGGAGCATATTATAGCTACATCAAGTCAGCTGTGGTTGGTCATTTCCCCTCAGGAGTAAAATAGATAGATAGGCTGTTACACAACTATTTTCTTTCCACAGAGTCACAAATTGTTTCATCCAGGTGTAAATGTCTATTTATCTGCTGAATTTGAAGTAGCAAAAGGGAAGTTCATTGTCACTTCCCATTTCTACACTTTTTTCTTCCTGGAAGTCTTGAGATTCTGTTAAAAGCCATGATTATTGTGTAGATACATCTTTCCCATCAGCATTCCACCCCACAACAGGATTTGATTCATCAGTATGAAAACCATCAGCCAGCATTAGTGAGCAAGCTGAATGTTGCTAGCTTTATTCGGCTAAAGCTGAAGGAATGCCAGTTCCATCAAGTGAGCCAAGATTCAGTTTCCAGGGCTTCGGCATCCTCTTGACTTAGCAATATAAAGGATACCTCTACTTTCAGCCAGCAATTGCGTAGAGAGGCACTGTTGCCCTTCAGGCTTTGTTCTCCTCTTCTCTGAGCAGATTCAGAAAAACTCAGGGGCAGGGTGGCAATCAAAATGGGGATAGGGTTTTGTTGTTGTTGTTTTAAGTAATTTTGAGGTAAGACAGGCAATTCTCCTTCATTGTGTTTCAGAACCAGAGGCTGAGTATTGCGGGGGTGAGAATGAATAGCCCAGATATGTAAAGGATGGTAGGCTTCCCTCATATACACCTTAATAATAACATTTTCTCCTCCCCCTTTATCTTCCAGATGTTTCTTCCCCTAGCATTGTTTTAGCTTCCTGTTGTTATCTCAGTTTGTCCACTCCTGACAACTTTTTTCTCCCTGTCAATTCTTTCAGAGTCTGGTTTCTGTATCAGCCATGGAGCTTCACTTGTGGCAATCTTCTCAGGAGCTTGGCCCAGAGCCAGCAGACATTCATTTCTTAGTGCAAGCATGCGAAGTCATTTCAGTCATTAAGACTCTTTGCGACGCTATGGACTGTAGCCCGCCAGGCCCTCTGTCCATGGGGTTCTCAAGGCAAGAATACAGGAGTGGGTTGTCATCATGCCCTCCTCCAGGGGATCTTCCTGACTCAGGGATCTAACCCTCATCTCTTAGGTCTCCTGCATTGGCAGGTGGATTCTTTACCACTAGTGCCACCTGGGAAGCCTGCTTGCAATTCAGGAGGAGAACTTTTCTGGTATAATAGGCTGTACCCAAATAGAATCAGAGTCTAAGGAAATATCTTTTTCTCCCTGAACTCAGCACCTCTTTTTTTTTTCCTTCCGATAGGTCAGTCTATTAACTTAGTTAGGGGTGGGGCTCCTATGTAAACCACATCCTACTTTCTGCTTGCATTTACAAGTTGAAATCAACTTTTAAATTTCAAGCAATTCCTCTAGGGTTGGATGCTCTTGCTTTTGAGGGGGATTAGTTATTTTCCTAGGTACTGTTACCAGGTGGTGCTAGTGGTAAAGAATCCGCCTGCCAATGCAGGAAACCCAAGAGATGTGAGTTCAATCCCTTGGTTGGGGAGATCCCCTGGAGGAGGGCATGGCAGCCTACTCCAGTATTCTTGCCTGAAGAATCCCATGGACAGAGGAACCTAGTGGGCTATAACCAAAATCGAGTGGTGATGCCATCCTGCCATCTCATCCTCTGTCATCCTCTCCTTCTCCTGCCTCCAATCCCTCCCAGCATCAGGGTCTTTTCCAATGAGTCAACTCTTCTCATGAGGTGGCCAAAGTATTGGAGTTTCAACTTCAGCATCAGTCCTTCTAATGAGCACCCAGGACTGATCTCCTTTAGGATGGGCTGGTCGGATCTCCTTGCAGTTCAAGGGACTCTCAAGAGTCTTCTCCAACACCACAGTTCAAAAGCATCAATTCTTTGGTGCTCAGGTTTCTTCACAGTCCAACTATCACATCCATACATGACCACTGGAAAAACCATAGCCTTGACTAGACAGACCTTTGTTGGCAAAGTAATGTCTCTGCTTTTCAATATACTGTCTAGGTTGGTCATAACTTTCCTTCCAAAGAGTAACCATCTTTTAATTTCATGGCTCCAATCACAATTTGCAGTGATTCTGGAGCCCCAAAAAATAAAGTCTGACATTGTTTCCACTGTTTCCCCATCTATTTCCCATGAAGTGATGGGACAAGATGCCATGCTTTAAGCTAACTCTGTCACTCTCCTCTTTCACTTTCATCAAGAGGCTTTTTAGTTCCTCTTCACTTTCTGCCATAAGGGTGGTGTCATCTGCATATCTGAGGTTATTGATATGTTCCCCGGCAATCTTGATTCCAGCTTGTGCTTCTTCCAGTCCAGCATTTCTCATGATGTACTCTGCATAGAAGTTAAATAAGCAGGGTGACAATATACAGCCTTGACACACTCCTTTTCCTATTTGGATCCAGTCTGTTATTCCATGTCCAGTTCTAACTGTTGCTTCCTGACCTGCATATAGGTTTCTGAGGAGGCAGGTCAGGCAGTCTGGTATTTCCATCTCTCAGAATTTTCCACAGTTTATTGTGATCCACACAGTCAAAGGCTTTGGCATAGTCATTAAAGCAGAAATAGATGTTTTTCTGGAACTCTCTTGCTTGTTCCATGATCCAGTGGATGTTGGCAATTTGATCTCTGGTTCCTCTGCCTTTTCTAAAACCAGCTTGAACATCTAGAAGTTCATGGTTCACATATTGCTGAAGCCTGGCTTGGAGAATTTTGAGCATTACTTTACTAGCATGTGAGATGAGTGCAATTGTGCAGTAGTTTCAGTATTCTTTGGCATCGCCTTTCTTTGGGATTGGAATGAAAACTGGCCTTTCCCAGTCCTGTGGCCACTACTGAGTTTTCCAAATTTGCTGGCATATTGAGTGCAGCACTTTCACAGCATCATCTTTCAGGACTTGAAAGAGCTCCACTGGAATTCTATCACCTCCACTAGCTTTGTTCATAGTGATGCTTTCTAAGGCCCACTTGACTTCACATTCCAAGATGTCTGGCTCTAGGTGAGTGATCACACCATCGTGATTACCTGGGTCATGAAGATCTTTTTTGTACAGTTCTTCCGTGTATTCTTGCCACCTCTTCTTAATATCTTCTGCTTCTGTGAGGTCCATACCATTTCTGCCCTTTATTGAGCCCATCTTTACATGGAATATTCCCTTGATATCTCTGATTTTCTTGAAGAGATCTCTAGTCTTTCCCATTTTGTTGTTTTCCTCTATTTCTTTGCATTGATCACTGAGTAAGGCTTTCTTATCTCTCCTTGCTATTTTCTGGAACTCTGCATTCAGATGCTTATATCTTTCCTTTTCTCCTTTGCTTTTCACTTCTCTTCTTTTCACAGCTGTTTATAAGGCCTCCTCAGACAGTCATTTTGCTTTTTTGCATTTCTTTTCCATGGGGATGGTCTTGATTCTTGTCTCCTATACAATGTCATGAACCTCCATCCATAGTATATAGGGTGGATAAATAACAAGAAAGGAAAAGATGCTGATGCTGGGAAAGAGTGAAGTCAAAAGGAGGAGGGCTGCAGAAGATGAGATGGTTGGAAGGCATTACTGACTCAAAGGACATGAATCTGAGCAAACTCTGGGAGACAGTGAAGGACAGAGAACCCTGGTATGCCGCAGTCCATGGGGTTGTAGAGTTGGATATTACTTAGTGATTCAACAACAATAACAAAACAGCAAGATCTTACTATATAGCAAGGGAAACTATATTTAATATCCAGTGTTAAACCATAATGGAAAATAATATTAAATATATATAAAAATATATACATTACATATGTATAGCTGAATCACTTTACTGTACAGTAGAAATTAATACAACACTGCAAATGAACTATACTTTAATATAATTTTTTAAAAACAAATAAAATTTATCATAAGTCTTTGAAAACAAAACATTTCAGGCCTGCATGGCTGCCTCAGCTTTCAAAATCAAAATCAATCAGTGTAATCTACAACACTGAAAGGTTGTTTTTGGTAGTGGTTTAGTCTCTCAGTCGTGTCTGACTCTTTGCATTCCTATGAACTGTCGCCTGCCAGGCACCTCTGTCCATGGGATTCTCCAGGCAAGAATTCTGGAGTGGGTTGCCATTTCTGTCTCCAACTGATAGGTTAGGGAAGAAAAATATTTGACTACAGATTTGGCACAGAAAAAATGGGCAGTATCTAATATCCACTCGTGATTTTAAAAAAACATCTCAGAAAAGCAGTAATACAACAGAAATTCTTCAGTTTGATAGGGAACATTCACCCCAAAGCCTTCAAGTAGCATCATATGTAACAGTAAGAAAGTGGACACTTTACCTCAAAACTAGGGGAAAAAATTATTAGAAAGGCTACCCAAGGATCAGGATAAGTATGTCCTCTCCCAACACTGCAGTTCAGCAGCTTTCTGGAAGTCCTTGCCAGTGGATTAAGAAAAGAAAAAGAAATAAAAATGGTATGGATTAGAAATGAAGAAATAAAATTGTCTCTATTTGCAAATGACAAGATTATGTAAAAATTCTCAAAGAATGGACAAAAAAACTTCAATAACTAATAAGTAAGTATAGCAAATTCACTGGACAAACACTTGATATGTGAGTTGAATAGCAAATTCCCAGGGGATGGTCTTTAGGGTAGAGAAATGATGATGCTCTGTATGATGCTGTATTATTGAATACAAGGGGCAAGCATTTGTCAAAATCTCTTGAACTTCACAGCACAAAGAATAAACCTTATCCTTATTATATGCAAATTTTGAAAAATCATTTAGGAGGTTAAGTCATCTCAAGATGAAACTTAGACTGGAATAAGATGTATTATTACAACTGTAGACACAACCTCATTGAAAGAGCTGGGGGAATGAGATGCTGCCCTACGCACCTCTGGAAATGAGTGGAGTTTGTAAGACTAAAGGCAAAGGGAACCGTACATAAATTTGTACTCTAGTTGATAAAGTATTCTTCCCATGGATATACAGGTTAACAATTCTGAAACTATAAACGTCTTCTAGGGTTGAGCAAAGTAAATGGATAGTGAGTGGTGGGAACCAGGTTTCTTATTGTTGAGTGCAGAGTTGCATATATATAAGGGGAAGAAGATAGAATAATAAATGTGGTAATGGATTAGAGTTGGAAACATCAGTATGGGACTCATATTTACCTTCATATAAATACATATTGTTAAACATAGAAATGTTTATAAACATATATGTACACACAGCTTAGTATATTCATGCATATCACTATGTTTTTTCAGCTGAGAATAACTAGAAGTAATGATAACTTGGGGTAATTAGTACCGTAAGGATTCAGATCTTGGTTTCTAATGCCCCTTATCAATAAAGAGAACCAGTGTTCCCTGGGGAAATGTTTGATTCTAAGATGTGGTAGGAAATATACAAGATGATCCTGCAGCACCTTGCAGTGTCAGAAAATATGAAAATATCTGAAAAGCAAACAAATCCCTATCCACAATAATAGATATATTTCAAAAAGACAGATGGGCCAACTGAAAGTGGTCCCCATGGCCAAGGCTGGAAAAATTTGAGCAACATAATTAATAAAGTAATATTAGATTATAATACAAATTTAAAATATCCATGTGTCCATGTCAATATTTAAAATGATTGATAAGTAAATATAAGAGAGTAAATATACTTTCTGTTCAGAATAATTTCAAATAATTTATTTACTTACTCTGCTCTTAAGGAGACAGAGTATTATTTCTCCTTCCTTAACCATGGCTCTAAATAGTGACTATCTAACAATACTATGAAATGAGAGGGAGAAAAAAAGAGTAACTTTACAGTGAAGACTGACAAACACTACTTCTAGCCAGAAGATCAAGGTTAACATAAAGAGTATGTGACATACTGAGGCATACTGATAATATATACTCCAATATAATGTGAAGACCATGGCACTTTATGTCTGTGGTTTCCTCTCTGAGACACATTCGAAAGCCATGAGGCAAATTCCAACTCAGGAACATTCTACAAGATCCCGTAGCAGTATTTCTCAAAACTTTCAAGTACATAAAAAATGAGGAAGGTCAAACTTTAACAATCAAAGCAACCTAAGAATACATTATAGTTGACCCTTGAACAACAAGGGGGTTAGGGATGCCAACTCTCCACTCATTTTAAAAATGTCCATATAATTTATTGTCAGCCCTCTGTACACACCATTCTTCCATATCCATGGTTACACACCCTTAGATTTAACAATCTTGGTTAAATCTAAGGATAAATTTTACAGTACTACTATATGGATTTTATAGTATCCATATTTTAAAGTATGTATTTTACAGTACTACTAACCATGTAATACTGTAGTATATAGTTAGTGAAAGAAATCTATGTATATGTTGGCCCCCAGACTTCAAATTCATGTTGTTCAAGGGTCAGATGTACAACTAACTTTAATGTGGTATCATGGGTGTGATTCTGAAGAAAAAAATGATATTAGGAAAAAAAACTAGGATAATCAGAATAATGAATATACTTCTAAAGTAGTTGTTAATAATAATTTAATGTAATAATGTATCAGCACTTGTGGCTCATTAATTGTGACTATTGGACTATAGTAATGGAAGACGTTAAATTAAGAAAATGGAATGAGGAGTATATAGGAATTCACTGTATAATCTTTTCAATAATTTTACAAATGTAAAATAGCTCTAATTTTTTAAAAATTAACATTTATAAACAATTTTAAAAGTAAGTAAAGCAATTTACTCTAGTATCAATAGCCAGCAACACCTGGGTTAATTTATCATATTATTTGGGAGACATATATCCTGAAAACTATGGGATATTACTGAAGAAAATAAAATAAGACTAAATAAATGGTGAGAGGTACAATATTAATGAAGTAGAAAACTCAGTATTTTTATGATATCTGTTATTTCTCTCCCAAATTCATGTATGGATTTAATGCGATCTTACCAAACAATATTTTTTAGAAACGTACAAATGTATTCTTGAATGTATTTGAGAACACAAAGAGCACAGAAGGGCTAAATTTTGAAAGAAATAAATAAAGATAAAGCACATATGCTCTTTGATTTCAAGGCTTATTCTAAAACTACAGTAAACAAGATACCTTGGCGAAAAAAGAAAATGCAAGCATATAGATTAACTGAAAGAAAGGAGGGGGCAGAAATAGATCCATCTTACATGGTTAGTCAAATCTTAATAAGACTGCAAAGATAATTCAATTGTAAATTAATGATTTTATCAAAAAATTGTGCTGGAACAAACAAACATCCCTAGGCAAAGTGAATCTTGTTCCTTTCCTACCTCCATAAACAAAAGTATAACTATCACAACATAGATCATAGGCAGATAGACATATTAGATCTGAGAGACAGAGTACCTGAAAAACTACGGAGAGAGGCTCATAACATTGCACAAGAGGTGGTGACCAATACTATTTCAAAGAAAAAGAAATGCAGGACAGCAAAATGTTTTTCTAAGAAGGCTGTACAAACAGCTGAGAAAAGAAAAGAAGCTACAAGCAAAGGAGAAAGTAAAAGATATACCAAATTGGATGCAGAGTTCCAAATAATAACAAGGAGATATAAGAAAGCCTTCTTAAGTGAACAATGCAAAGAAATAGAGGAAAACAATAGAATGGGAAAGACTAGAGATCTAGGCAAGAAAATTAGAGATAACAAAGTAACATTTCATCCAAATATGGGCACAATAATAAACAGATGGTATGGACCTAACAGAAGCAGAAGAAATTAAGAAGAAGTGGCAAGAAGAACTGTACAAAAAAAGATCTTAATGACCTGGATATCCATGATGGTGTGGTCACTTACCTACAGTCAGACACCATGGAGTGGTGTAAATTTACCATGGAGTGTAAATTCAATGAACAAAGTTAGTGGAGGTGATGGAATTCCAGCTGAGCTAGTTAAAATCCTAAAAGATGATTCTGTGAAAGTGCTGCACTCAATATGCCAGCAAATTTGGAAAACTCTACAGTGGCTACAGGACTGGAAAAGTTCATTTGTCATTCCAACCCCAAAGAAAGGTCAATGCCAAAGAATGTTCAAGCACACTGTTTATTGTGTTTGGGGTTTTTTTGTTTGTTTGTTTTTAACTTTTTAAATTTATTATTATTATTATTATTATTATTATTATTTTACTTTACAATATTGTATTGGTTTTGCCACACATCAACATGAATCCGCCATGGGTGTACACGTGTTCCCAATCCCAAACCCTCCCCCCACTTACCCCCCCACACCATCCCTCCGGGTCATCCCAGTGCACCAGCCCCAAGCATCCTGTACCCTGCATCGAACCTAGACTGGCAATTCATTTCTTATACTATATTATACATGTTTCAATGCCATTCTCCCAAATCATCCCACCCTCTCCCTCTCCCTCTGAGTCCAAAAGACTGTTCTATACATCTGTGTCTCTTTTGCTGTCTCGCATACAAGGTTATCATTACCATCTTTCTTAATTCCATATATATGTGTTAGTATACTGTATTGGTGTTTTTCTTTCTGGCTTACTTCCAGTTTCATCCACCTCATTAGAATGGATTCAAATGTATTCTTTTTAATGGCTGAATAATACTCCATTTTGTATATGTACCACAGCTTTCTTATCCATTCATCTGCTGATGGACATCTAGGTTGCTTCCATGTCCTGGCTATTATAAACAGTGCTGTGATGAACATTGGGGTTCATGTGTCTCTTTCAATTCTGATTTCCTCAGTGTGTATGCCCAGCAGTGGGATTGCTGGGTCATAAGGCAGTTCTATTTCCAGGTTTTTAAGGCATCTCCACACTGTTCTCCATAGTGGCTGTACTAGCTTGCATTCCCACCAACAGTGTAAGAGAGTTCCCTTTTCTCCACATCCTCTCCAGCATTTATTGCTTCTAGAATTTTTGATCTCAGCCATTCTGACTGGCGTGAAATGGTACCTCATTGTGACTTTGATTTGCATTTCTCTGATAATGAGTGATGTTGAGCATCTTTTCATGTGTTTGTTAGCCATCTGCATGTCTTCTTTTGAGAAATGTCTGTTTAGTTCTTTGGCCCGTTTTTTGATTGGGTCGTTTATTTTTCTGGAATTGAGCTGCAGGTGTTGCTTGTATATTTTTGAGATTAGTTGTTTGTCAGTTGCTTCATTTGATATTATTTTCTCCCATTCCAAAGGCTGTCTTTTCACCTTGCTTATAGATTGTATTCAAACACAATCACCCTCATTTCACATGCTAACAAGTGATGTACAAAAGGTAACTAGCAAGGTAATGCTCAAAATCCTTAAAGTTAGGCTTCAAGAGAACATGAACTGAGAACTTCGAGATACACAAGCTGGATTTACAAAAGGCAGAGAAACCCCAGAGATCAAATTGCCAACATTTGTTTGATCATGGAGAAAGCAAGGAAATTCCAGAAAAATATCTACTTCTGCTTCATTGACTACACTAAAGCCTTTGACTGTTGGACCCTAGCAAACTGTGGAAAATTCTTCAATAAATAAGAATACCAGACCACCTTACCTGTCTCCTGAGAAACTTGTCTGCAGGTCAAGAAGAAACAGAACTGGACATGGAACAATGGACAGGTTCAAAATTGGGAAAGGAGTACATCAAACTGTATATTGTCACCCTGCTTATTTAACTTTTATATACAGAGTGCATCATGTGAAATGCTGGGCTGGATGAAGCAAAACCTGAAATTAAGATTTCCCACAGAAATATCAATAACCTCAGATATTCACATGACACCACTGTAATACAGAAAGTGAAGAATAAGTGAGAGCTTATGGATGAAGGTCAGTGTGGAGAGTGAAAGAGCTGGCTTAAAACTCAACATTCAAAAAAACTAAGATCATCGTATCTGGTCCTATCACTTCATAGCAAATAGATGGGGGGGAAATAGAAGCAGCAATAGACTTTACTTTATTGGGCCCCAAAATCACTGCAGATGGTGACCACAGTCATGAAATTAAAAGATGCTTGCTCCTTGGAAGAAAAGCTATGACAAATCTAGACATGTTTGCCAACAAAGGTCCATAGAGTCAAAGCTTTGGTTTTTCCAATAATCATGGCAGATGCAAGAGTTGGACCATAAAGAAAGCTGAGTGCCAAAGAATTAATGCTTTACAACTGTGGTGCTGGAAAAGAGTCTTTAGAGTCCCTTGGACAGCAAGGAGATCAAACCAGTCAATCCTAAAGGAAATCAACCTTGAATAGTAATTGGGAAGACTGATGATGAAGCTGAAGCTGAAGCTGTAATACTTTGGTCACCTGATGCCAAGAGCCAACTCATTGGAAAAGACCATGATGCTAAGAAAGACTGAGAACATGAGGAGAAGGAGCTGACAGACAATGAGATGGTTGGATGGCATCATTGACTCAATGGCCTGAAGTTTGAGCAAATTCTGGAGAATAGTGAAGTACAGGGAAGCCAATGTGCTGCAGTCCATGGGGTTGCAAAGAGTCAGACACAACTGAGTATCTGAATAACAACAACAATAGATCATAGGCTTAAATTTAACAGCTGAATATATAAAACCTTAGAAGTAAGTTAAAATGTATCTTTATATATTCTATTATTTCTACTATAGTTCCAAGTTTACTACCATTTTCTTCCATAGTACTTATTAATCCTGTATTAATGTCATCCAGTGTAGTTTTCTTCTGAGGCACTGTATTTTTATCATTAGAAGTTTGATTTGGGTGTTTTAATATTGTCTATAGGGCTTCCCTGATAGCTCAGCTGGTAAAGAATCCGCCTGCAATGCGGGAAACCTGGGTTTGATCCCTGGGTTGGGAAGATCCCCTGGAGAAGGGAAAGGCTACCCACTCCAGTATTCTGGCCTGGAGAATTCCATGGACTGTATAGTCTACAGGGTCGCAGAGAGTCGGACAAGACTGAGTGACTTTAATTTCACTCATAGTTCTATTAGGGTCAGGCTTCCCTCTACCATAATTTTGTAAATGTATGGAATATATTTGTTCAGTTCAGTTTAGTCACTCAGTCGTATCCAACTCTTTGCAACCCCACAGACTGCAGCATGCCAGGCCTCCCTGTCCATCACTAACTCCCGGAGTCTACTCAAACTCATGTTGATTGAGTCAGAGACCCATCCAACCATCTCATCTTCTGTCATCCCCTTTTCCTCCTGCCTTCAATCTTTCCCAGCTTCAGGGTCTTTTCAAATGAGTCATTTCTTTGCATCAGGTGGCCAAAGTATTGAAGTTTCAGCTTCAGCATCAGTCCTTCCGAAGAATATTCAGGACTGATTTCCTTTAGGATTGACTGTATCTCCTTGCAGTCCAAGAGACTCTGAAGAGTCTTCTCCAACACTATAGTTCAGTTCAAAAGCATCAATTCTTTGGCACTCGGAATATATTTGTACTTGCTCTTATATCTACTAATTCTCTTATTTCTGTCATTTCTGGATTTATAACTATTGATTGTTTTTCTCCTTATTACAGTCATTTTTTTTTCCTGCTTATCAGCATGTTTGGAAATTTTTGATTGGATGCTAGTTATTACATTTGCAATTTTTATTTTGGAGCCTGATTTTGTTTTTTGTTGTTTTTACATCACTTTAAATATGTTTAGACCTGGATCTGGGATTCATTTAATAACTCAGGAACAATTAGCTATTTCTCAGAATTGAGCTTAAGTTTTGTTATACAGGACCAGAGTGGCCTTTAATCTACAGTAAATTCAACCCCATTTTGAGGCCATTCCTTTTAGAGTACTCTCCTGGTTACTCCACAAATTGAGGAGGTATTCCCACTCTGACTAATGAGAACATATAGTGATTTTACCATCTGCTCTCTGTTTCACGATTCTTTTCTGGACTTGGTTGATTTTCCTATGTCCAACGTTGTTCATTATTCAAGTGAAGATTCAAAGGAAATATTCTGTAGGTACCCAGATCTCTCTATTTATGTAGATTACTTCTCTCCTGTGCTAGGCCTGATGAATCATAATATCTGCACTACTCCAAATCTTAAAAATTCCATGTTATCAACTTAGGGAGGCTTCCAGACTCCATTTGTTTTCTTGTGCTTACTTATTTTGTCTACTCAATAATCATTAGTTTATGCTATATTTGGTTCAAGTATGAAATTATGCTTCTATATTTTGTCTCAATTATTATTTGTTTAAGGCAAATGGACATACAGGTTATTCCATCATATCTGCAAGTGAAAATTCAAATTTGATGAGTTTTTTTTTTAAATATTCACTTTCACACAACCATCACCTTCATCAAGATGTAGACTAGCAATAAATAACAAATAAAATTTTTAGAGTATTTCTTGATGGTATAATTTGGCTATTAATTTTCCTGTATATTGCAGTTTTTCTTTAATGACTCCATTTTATAATTTAAGAAATATTTAAATGTAATTATAAAACAGAAATACTATATTTCACAGTTTATATTATTTCTCTGTCTTGTTAAAACATTAAATTTACAAGATATTTTCTATACAGTTTGTCAGCAAAACATATTTAAACATTAATAATGCCAAAAATAATTTAAATTCCCCAGCTTTGTTACTATTTTACATATAATGGATATTTTGCACAATAACACTTTTGTATTATTTTTTTATATACTAAAATTTCCTGGAAGAAGGCATGGCAACCCGCTCCAGTTTTTTTGTCTGGAGAATTTCATGGACAGAGGGGCCTGGATGGGCTACAATCTGTAGCATAACTGAAGGGACTTAGCCTGCATGCACGCATACTAAAATTTAATGTGATTTTCATTTGTATCTAATTTTATTATTTAAGTAATAAAAGCATTTATTAATTTTTCTGCAGTCATATTTCTGTTCTATTTCTGAAATTCTGAAAAAAGAACTGACTGAAATGAAAACATTCCCTTTAATAGAATTATTTTTTAAGCTCAAGAAACAGAAGAATATGGGCAAAATCTTTATATAAGAAAATCCAGCAATAATGAAAACAAAGAAATCTATCATTGTAGAACTGTGGTAATTGCATACTTTCTTAATGACTAAACTAATGATTTAATGCTTAGAATTTAAAGGCTTGGCAGAACTTCTTAAGCAAACAAACAAACAAAAAATACTTTGACTATGGGTTCTACTACTCAACAACAGCATTAGCTTGAAATTTATGTTGGAAAATACTGTCTTTATTATATTAAGATTCAAATCCCTCAAGTGTTGTAACTTAACATGTAATGTAAGCAATTGAGTTATAATTCAATTATTTGTCCTATGTTTAATGCTTACCAAAAAGGATGAGGTCACTGACTTATATAAATTTACATACACATACATATAAGTTAAATAAGTTAAATGAATCGATCAGTTTAATCAAACTAAGAAATTTCATCTTTAACTGAGCCAAGGGAAACATTTCACATTGTTTTTTGCCTGATTGCTAATTTAGTAATAAATCTACAAATCTAGAAAAGTTATCACATTTCAAGATAATCTGAATTTTGGTTTGTGTAGGGATAATGAAATAAAATGATACTGACTGCATAGCCACATTACATGATTTTGAAACATTCATGATCATTTAAACAGAGATGGAATAATTAAATGATTATTTAAATGGAGACAGAAATTTTAGAAATGTCTGTAAGTTTTAAAAATACTAGTTATCAGGCTGTATAGGCTGATTGATTATCTATTGCTTATTGTATCTGGAAATGCCTCAGTTTTCTACATAATAGTTACAAATCTCCAGTTATCTGTAACTTGGTGACTTAAGGTTAAAAGTGAAGGTAAATGTGCCTCATATATCATGATATTACTTATATCAGTTAAATTTTGCAAAGGTACAGTGTGGAAACACTTTTTACTCAATGAGCAACAAAAGAAAACAGAAAAATTCCTATATTATTTTGCAATTATTTACTTGTATAAATTCCTAAATCTCTCACAGGCTGTTCCAGAGAATAATAAAAGAAAAACATGTTCAGAATTACTTTCTCTGTTTGTAATAGTGTGTTATTATGAGCCATTTCTTTTCCTTCTTTGGAAAGAGGTTGTGAAAAAATATTCTTTGGTTTCTATTTCAATGCCAATTCCATTTAATACCAATGCCAAGTTAATACATATCTGTGCTTCTTTAATCACTCAATCAACTATTTCTAAATCTCTCAAAGACTGTTAACTCGCTTTTTGTACTGTTGAAATGCTACTGAATACTAGAATTTTTGAAGGTGACCTGAAAGTTTACATCACTATTATTATATTTTTTGTAATTCCTTAAACATGTATAGTTAAACAAACCAGTTTGTCAACCTGATGTATTCTCTTTTATAATTGTGAAGCAAAGTTCTTTTAATATTTCAGAGGACACGTAATTAACTTTGCCATAGGCTTATTTTTACCCTGTGCCTCATGTATGTACTATTAGTTTTATGCTGCCATATACCATAGAACACGCCAAACTCAGCTTAACATTATATCCAATGCTAGTATTTGGCTCTCTTGGTTATGACAAAATAAATTTTATAAACACATCATATTTAATAAAACAATGTTTATTCTGTACTACTGTATTTAATTCATGGGTTGAAAAACACATCCCTAGAATCAAGAGAGCTTAGGTTCACATAGCAATAATAGCCTTCTATAAGCCTAGACCTTGGTTTCCCACCAAATGTACATTTTTAAGGAAACTTGATTTTAAGAATTTTAAGATTTAAAATTATGTAAAATATTGATAATTAAAATATTTACAAAAAGTAAAAATATAACTGATATTTCTTTTAAAAATACTTTCTAGAAATTAAACAAAATAATTGTTATATAAAAAGTAAAATATCAAATAAAAATCTTTACAAGTTTTGAAAATATAACCCATCACATTGGTGGTATATTTTCCCAACAATTAACAGTTTCTAAAGTATATCTCTGCATATTTTGTTGTCTTTGAGAAATAACAGGTCTTGTATAAGTCAACCTTTTACAAAAAGCATAAAAAACAAAACAAAAGCAATTTTAAGTCCTTTTTTTTCCATTCCTGTCCCAGAGAAGATTAAGTAAGTACTCTTCTTACTTAAAAGAGTGTATCCTGTCTTTTTCACACAGAATATAAATAAAAATTGAACAGAATTATGGAACAGTTCATTGAGCACTCTAAAACATATTTTAACCAATTAATCCAGCAGAAACATTTGTTAAGAAGATAAAGAAGCAATTCATAAAAGTAGGTATGCAGTTGCTCATAAGTACATGAAATGAAAGTGAAAGTCACCCGGTCGTGTCTGACTCTGCTATCCCATGGACTATACAGTCCATGAGTGGGTAGCTATCCCCATCTCCAGGAGATCTTTCCAACCCAGGAATCGAACCCAGGTCTCCTCCATTGCAGGCAGATTCTTTACCAGCTGAGCCACCAGGGAAGCCTTAGTATATGAAATAATATATAGCAAAACTGCTATTAGGAAAATAAAAATTAAAGTAAAATCAATTTGAGTTTTTACTATTTTATTAGTAAAGCTATTTGATTAGTAATATCAAGTAGTTCTATGAATGTGAGAATAAGAACTGACCTTTATTATTGATGGGAGATACAGGGAGGCCTGGCCTGTTGTAGTCCATGGGGTCACAAAGAATCAGACATGACTGACTGAACTGAACTGAACTGATACATACACAGATATAATCTCCGTATCACTTGGGGAAGGAAATTACACAAAAATTGCCAAAATACACCTGGGGAAAATATCCATATATGGGAAGTATATTTATGTATAAAGCTAACACTGCTGGCTCAGCCGTAAAGAATCCGTCTGCAATGCAGGAGACCACAAGTAATGTAGGAGAAGCAGATTCGATCCTTGAATTGGGAAGACCCAGGAGAGAGGGGAGAAGGGGAAAAGAAAATGGCAACCCACTCCGGTATTCTTGCCTGAAAAATTCCATGGAGAGAGGAGAGCGGCAGGCTACAGTCCGTAGGGTCACAAAGATTCAGACACAACTTAGTGACTAAAGTGAAAGTGTTGCACTCATCTCACATGCTAGTAAATTAATGCTCAAAATTCTCCAAGCCAAGCTTCAGCAATATGTGAACCATGAACTTCTAGATGTTCAAGCTGGTTTGAGAAAAGGCAGGGGAACCAGAGATCAACTTGCCAACATTGGCTGGATCATGGAAAAAGCAAGAGAGTTCCAGAAAAACATCTATTTCTGCTTTATTGACTATGCCAAAGCCTTTGACTGTGTGGATCACAATAAATTGTGGAAAATTCTGAAAGTTATGCAAATACCAGACTATCTGACTTGCCTCTTGAGAAACCTATATGCAGGTCAGGAAGCAACAGTTAGAACTGGACATGGAACAACAGACTGGTTCCAAATAGGAAAAGGAGTATGTCAAGGCTGTATATTGTCACCCTGCTTATTTAACTTCTATGCAGAGTACATCATGAGAAATGCTGGGCTGGAAGAAACACAAGCTAGAATCAAGATTGCTGGGAGAAATATCAATAACATCATATATGCATGATACCACCCTTATCGCAGAGAGTGAAGAAGAACTAAAGAGCCTCTTGATGAAAGTGAAAGAGGAGAGTGAAAAAGTTGGCTTAAAGCTCAACATTCAGAAAACGAAGGTCATGGCATCTGGTCCCATCACTTCATAGGAAATAAATGGGGAAATAGTAGAGTCAGACTTTATTTGGGGGGGGCTCCAAAATCACTTCAGATTTTATTATAACCATGAAATTAAAAGACGCTTATTCCTTGGAAGGAAAGCTATGATCAACCTAGATACCTTATTGAAAAGCAGAGACATTACTTTGCCAACAAAGGTCCATCTAGTCAAGGCTATGGTTTTTCCAGTGGTCATGTATGGGTGTGAGAGTTGGACTGTGAAGAAAGCTGAATGCTGAAGAATTGATGCTTTTGAACTGTGGTGTTGGAAAAGCCTCTTGAGAATCCCTTGGATTGCAAAGAGAACCAACCAGTCCTTTCTAAAGGAGCTCAGTCCTGGGTGTTCATTAGAAGGACTGATGCTAAAGCTGAAACTCCAGTACTTTGGCCACCTCATGCGAAGAGTTAACCCATTGGAAAAGGGATTGAGGGCAGGAGGAAAAGGGGATGACAGAGGATGAGATGGCTAGATGGTGTCACCGACTCAATGGACATGAGTTTGAGTGAACTCCTGGAGTTGGTGATGGACAAGGGGGCCTGGTGTGGTGCGATTCATGGGGTTGCAAACAGTCTGACATGACTGAGCGACTGAACTGAACTGAAGAGATTATATCTTTAACGTTTTCATCATAAGGAAAAAGATATAACTTAATGGGGTGATGGCATGTTAACTAAATTTACCATAGTGATTCATTCTCAATATATACAAATATCAAATCATTATGTTGCATTCCTGAAACTATTATGTCCATTATATCTCAATTTTTAAAAAACAACTATTGCACTGCAAATACTAGAGAGTTTATTTATATAGACTTATTCATTATTAAAATCCACAATTATAAAATGCTATAAAAATTATAGAAAAAAAGAATTGTTATTACTTAAATTCCACTAATCAACTAATTTTAAAGTGACTTTCCAGATATTCTACTACTATTCCTGCATAAGCTCTTGGTCTAGTAATATTTTGTAGAAGAAACTGTGTGTGTCTGTCTGCTTATTCTGCCAAAGGGAACTCAAGAGCCTGAACACTAGACAGTTGACATCACTGAATTCATGTGATGTGAGTTACACTTACACTCAATTCTGTAACTCCCTGACATTCATCCACTAAACTCCTTTACTGTTTAAAATAGCTAGAGGATCTTCTCTTTATTCTTTTTCTTCCCCAGCTTTTTACTTATTCCCAAAAAGGATTCTGGTAATACATTGTCAATAGCAAAGTTTTTATAATAAAACAAGTTGAGATATGGAAAATGATATTAAATGACGCATATTCTCCTCCTGTGAATGTGATGAGAAAGTATTCTGTTGTGTCCTTTACTCTAAATCCCCAAGTACCATTGTATTCAGATGGTATAGTCATTAAATCATGTCTAAGTCTTGTGACCCCGTGGACTGTAGTCCACCAGGCGCCTCTATACATGGGATTCTCCAGTCAAGAATACTGGAGTCGGTTGCCATTTCTTTCTCCAGGTGATCTTTCTGACTCAGGGATCAAAAACGGATTCTCCTGCATTGGCAGGTGGATTCTTTACCATTGAGCCACCAGGGAAGCCCATTGTGTTCACAGTAAGGATATAATCATATGAGTTCAGCTAACATAATGAATGTGATTCTGCTCTTTAGGCAAACTGCTTAACAATGCTCTTGTAGTCCTACAGTAAACATCATCACTCCCCAAACTTGGTTTCAAAAGAAAAAAATTAGTTTAGAAAATATTCAGATGTTTTTAGAAGAGAGGGATGCAGCTATTTTTTCTACTACCTACTGAAAATTATATGAATAACTTCATCCTCTTTATCTTCTTTCCTCAGTCACTTTCCATTTTGTCATAACATTGACAAAAGTTTTTGAAAAAAATAAAACAAAACCCCACACAGAGAGATAGTACAGTAAGAGCTATTATTTAAAGTTAGGGGGAGGAAAAGTCATATCTAAAAGGATAAAAAAGTTAAAAAGTTATTGGTGAAAGAATTTTAAAAATGTCAGGGAATTTGTTTTAATTGTTGAAGGTAAAAATATTAAAAAACAAATCAAAGAGCAATACAAAGTTAAGAATAAAATATTTTCTAAATAAAATTTGTGACATAATAAAAAAACAAGGGGAAGATTAAAGACTAAGACATTATCGAAGGGACAATGAAAATACATAAAGATACTAGGATTCTATGTGAACATTAAGACTGCATAAAATAATGACACAAGAGAACAAAGTAGGAAAACTTTTGAGTTCAATAATAGATATAAATGCAATGGACATGAATTTGGGCATGGTAGGGACAGAGAGGCCTGACGAACTGTAGTCATGGGTTGGCAAAGAGTTGGACATGACTGGGTAACTGAACAACAACAATAGATGCAAACACTAAAGTCATATATCCAGGAAAATGTTTATAATACGAGTAAAATGCACGCTCACTTTGATTTGTTGGAAAAATAACAAACAAAATGCACATTCTAAAAGCTCTTTTTCTTATTAATAATTTTATATGCTATTTGGTTTTTATCTGCAGTCTTGATTTCTTACTTAGGCCAAATATAAATAAGAAAAACAAATAAAGTTCTAATTATTCACATCTGGGATAGCATTTCCTCCAAATCATAACAAATCAATTATAAACTGTATTATAGACAGAGGAGATGCATTTTTCCACCCTTTGGGAAAAGTCTCTAATGTGAATGAACCAAACCCAATGCTTGATCTTACAATATGAATGAAACCTACTGGGGCTGGATCCCTCCATGAAATGAATGGCAATCCATTCTAGTATTCTTGCCTGAAAAATTCCAAGGACAGAGGAGCGTGGTGGGTTACAGTCCATGTGGTCGCAAAGAGTCAGACAAGACTGAGCATGCGCACAGCACAAGAGCAGTACCCGAAAACCATGCAAGCAAAATCCTCATCTTCCTATACCAGATGAATTAAATGTGAATAAAATTGTACAGATATGCATATAGTTTTATACATACACCTATGTATGAACATTTCCATATATACATATGTGTGTATATATTATACATAGGTAAAAGTATTTCTAGTCACTAGGGATTAAAACTATTGACTGCACAATATGAAGCTTTACATATTCACTTCTTAAAGAGATAGAAATAATATCATACAGTATAAATCAACAATGGCATGCATTTGGAAACCCAATCAAAGTTCACAGTCCTTGGGTTATTGTAAAACATTAAGAAATAAAAGAGTTGTGCCACAGTAAAAAGACCAAGAAGTGATTTCAAAAAGATTTCAAACAGGGTAATTATAAAATTAATTGACTGATTTCTCTCCATGCTGCTGCTGCTAAGTCGCTTCAGTCATGTCCGACTCTGTGCGACCCCGTAGATGGCAGCCCACCAGGCTCCGCTGTCCCTGGGATTCTCCAGGCAAGAACACTGGAGTGGGTTGCCATTGCCTTCTCCAGATTTCTCTCCATATTCAATGGTAATTATAAAATTAGGATACCTAAAACCTATAAGAAAATATTTTAATTTTTTAATGAAATAAGAAAAAAACAAACAAGCAAAAAAAAAAAAAAATCCCAGAGCATCACAGCCACGCCTTCATTCTTTTCTTATCCATTTACCAAAGTTAACACTGTGCACAGGAAGGAACTGATCTCAGAAAAATGGTAAGAAATCTATATCTAGGCAAGTTAAATTTAAGATAAATTTCAGACATGCTAGTGGAGATATTAATCATGTACTAGAATACACCCAACTGGAATTCAAATGAGTCACATAGTCATTACCATATAGGTGCTGTTTAAAAAGGAAAAGGCCACATGAAAAGTAAGTATAAAAGAGGAAAAAGGGTTCTGAGACCTAATCCCCAGAGATTTCAACATTTAGAATTCTAAAAGAGATTTAAAACTGAGAGAAAAATTAAGAAGACATAACATCCAACAACGTGCTAAAGAACCCTTAAGCATCTTTTATTGTACAGTTTGGATTATTTACAGGTGAATATGACTGCTACTCATTTACTCACATATGAATATTCTTCCCATACACAGAGATTTTCTTACCCTACACATCGTAAGTTCCTCTTCACTTTATGCCATAAGGGTGGTGTCATCTGCATATCTGAGGTTATTGATATTTCTCCTGGAAATCTTGATTCCAGCTTGTGTTTCTTCCAGTCCAGCATTTCTCATGATGTACTCTGCATATAAGTTAAATAAGCAGGGTGACAACATTCAGAAAATGAAGATCATGGCATCTGGTCCCATCACTTCATAGGAAATAGATGGGGAAACAGTGGAAACAGTGTCAGACTTTATTTTTAGGGGCTCCAAAATCACTGCAGATGGTGACTGCAGCCATGAAATTAAAAGACGCTTACTCCTTGGAAGAGAAGTTATGACCAACCTAGACAGCATATTCAAAAGCAGGGACATTACTTTGCCGACTAAGGTCTGTCTAGTCAAGGCTATGGTTTTTCTAGTAGTCATGTATGGATGTGAGAGTTGGACTGTGAAGAAAGCTGAGCATCCAAGAGTTGCTGCTTTTGAACTGTGGAGTTGGAGAAAACTCTTGAGAGTCCCTTGGACTGCAAGGAGATCCAACCAGTCCATTCTGAAGGAGATCAGCCCTGGGATTTCTTTGGAAGGAATGATGCTCAAGCTGAAACTCCAGTACTTTGGCCACCTCATGTGAAGAGTTGACTCATTGGAAAAGACTTTGATGCTGGGAAGGATTAGGGGCAGGAGGAGAAGGGGACGACAGAGGATGAGATGTCTGGATGGCATCATGGACTTGATGGACATGAGTCTGAGTGAACTCTGGGAGTTGGTGATGGACAGGGAGGCCTGGCGTGCTGCGATTCATGGGGTCGCAAAGAGTTGGACATGACTGAGTGACTGAACTGAACTGAACTGAAACATCGTTATATAATTTGCCTTTTGATTTTGCCTGTAGTTGGCCTCAATATCATGTTGAATATATGGATTTAAGTTGTGATGATAACATTTGATTATTTTTATATCCTGTCGTTAAGCTTTCTCTGACCCAGAGGGATGTTGTGGGGAGGGAGGTGGGAGGGAGGGGGGTTCATGTTTGGGATCGCATGTACACCCGTGGTGGATTCATGTCAATGTATGGCAAAACCAATACAGTATTGTAAAGTAAAATAAAGTAAAAATAAAAATTTTAAAAAAAATTTAAAAAAAAGAAAGGCTAAGGCCTAAGAGAAAGTAATTAAATAAACTTTTTTTCTCGTTTCCTATTTTTTATATTTTTTAACAGAATAATTAGATGATTTCTATTTGTTTTCACATTTTGGGCTATTTTTAGAACTTAATGGATGGAATATTGTCAGTTAATAATAAAACATTTGAGCAAGAAGTTTTTCTACTCTGTCCATTTTTAGAATCCCCTGGTTAATGACATTTTAGATTATAATCATAATCTAACTGCTCTAGGGGATGAGTGAGTAACTTTTAATATTTTAATGTTATCGCTTAAAAAAAAACTGAACTCAGTGTGGGAAGAAGGGGATTTAAACATGAAGCCAATTACTTCTCTATTCCTTCAGTCAGAGGAAGTTTAAAGTGGGATTAATGAGTGCTTGGAGGCACTTTTTAAGAAGCACTTTCTTGAGGTGAAAAGGATATGCAAAAAAATGAACATATTTTGAGTACATTATGACTTTTGACAAATTAATAGATTTGAGAAAACTTCAACACACCAAGAAAATGAACATTTCCTCCACATCCCAAATTTTCAAGTACCTCTTCATAACCTGTTTTCCCCCTCAACATCATTCATAAACTGTCATTGTTTTGCTTTCATTTATGATTAAAGTGCATATTTTAGAGCTTCACTGATGGCTCAACTTGTAGGGAATCCACTTGCAATGCAGGAGACCTGAGTTTGATCCCTGGGTTGGGAAGATCCCCGGGAGAAGGGAATACCTACTCACTCCAGTACTCTGGCCTGGAGAATTCCATACAATCCATGGTCTGTAAAGAGTCCATGGGCCGCAAAGAGGGACATGGAATGAGCTACTTTCACTTTTCACCCAACATATGGATTCAGAAACATGATCTCTACTTTTGCCTCATTCCTGTGCTTGCTTGTATCATTAGTTGCTCCCTTTCTAATGTTGAGCAGTCTAACATTTACTGGATATACCACAATTTACCCTTTCACTTTTTATGAACATTTGGTTTGATTCCAGATTTCGGCTATTGAAAATAAAAAATGTATGGAAGTTTTTGTACAAGTATTTGTATGGATATTCGCTTTCGTTTCTTTTAGGTAGTTAGCTAGCAGTAGAAATTTAGGTCACATATAGATGGATATTTAACTGTTCAGGACACTGCCAAATTGTTTTTCAAAGTAATTGTAATATTTTACAATCCTACAAGCAATGTAGAAGAGTACTAATTGCTCTTCATCCTCACCAATACTTGGCGTATTCAGTTTTTGCTTTGTTATTTTGTTGTTTTATGTTTATTAACACTATTACTATTAGTTTAGCCTCTAATGTTTGCTTAGTCATATAATGATTTCATCTGCTTTTCTTGATAACTAATGACACTGAATCTATGATTATTGATCATTCACATCTCTTCTCTTATAAGGTTTCTGTTCACTTTTGCCCATTTTTATTGAACTGTTTTCCTCATTAGTGAAGTATTAGAATCTTTATTCTGATCACAAATTTGTTGTCTAATATGTGTGGCCATTAATTCTGCTAATGTGACTGGCTCTTTCATTTTTTAAATGATGTATTCTAAACATCAAACTCTAAAATCAAACTCTAAAATAATATTTATCATGAAATTTGATGCATCAAATTTTAATAATGGTTCATGCATTTTGTTTCATATCTAGAAAAGTAATGTCTACTCCAACATAGAAAAAATGGTCTCCTACTTTTGCTTGAAAGTTTTACACTTTCAGCTTTTATGCTTAAGCCTATGATCCATTTTGAGTTAATTTTATGTTTATAATATGAGGTAAGGATCTATATTTATATTAAATATAGTTTCTTCTTTTAAACATCTTGTCAGCTTGTCAAAATGAACTGACAATATAATGTGTGTCTATTTCTGGACTCCTTTTTTTCTCCATCCATGTACAATGTCTACTTTTTCACCACTACCAAATGATCTTGATTATTGTATCTATAAAGAACTTTTACTAATATAGTATAACTAAAGATTTTGGAAGTAACTTCAGGGTATCAAAACTATGCTCACATCCAAATTTAGATCCATCTGTCATTGATTCAAATGCAATTAAATTGGATTGTGCATAGGTGGATGAATGGGAAGCAGTGTGACTCTTCTGATTACCCAATGCCTAAGTTTTCTATTCTTTAATCTCAAATTTTTAATTATCTTTATGCTTTATCTAGAGTTTCAGAAATAAGACATTCTTTTTTCTTCCAGTCCTGTCTGCTCTTTATCCTCATTTCTCCAGTATCTTGGAATTCAATGTTTTTCTCTATATTATAATTATATATTTCACTATAAACCATTCCGTGGATATTAGTTTGTATCATCTTTGAGCTAAATTTCATCTTTTTCCTAGAAAATAAACTACTTGGATCCTCCTACTGAACTCAGTTTAGAAACAAATTTACTATGATCCATCCCAAGTCTACTAGGTTATGTGTACTTGCTAAAATAATAATCCTTCCACATTAAATTTAGATATAATCTGAAATTGAAAATCAGTAATTCAAGTCAATTCTCTCACTGCAATGATGAGAAAACTAGACACTATTCATTTTCTTCATTCATTTATTTAGTTCACATTCATTGAAATCAATAGTATTGTCATGCAATATGCTTAGAGCTAAAATTACAAAGAAGGAGCACAACTAGATATAAAACAATAAGTTCTGTAGTGGAAATTTCATGTTTAAGACATCTGAAATATCCAAGTCACAGGTGAAATAAGGAATAAGACATATATGTGTTTGTGATAGAGCTGGTAATGTAGAAAACAAAATTCGCTCAGATAAGAGTCATATAGAATCTATATGAACATGGGCTTTAGAATCTCACATAACAGGATTAACACCAGCTCATTCCTAGTATAAGAATTGGTACTTTCTTCTACTATACCCATGCTATACTGTGCCTGCTTTCTGTTTGTTTGTTTGCAACAAAAGTCTTTTAGTGTTAAAAGAAGATAGAGACAATTGACACATCTGAAAAACGTAGTATCAGTTGCCACTGTCTTACTGAAACACTAGGGCTTCCCTTGTGGCTCAGATGGTAGAAAATCCATCTGTAATTCAGGAGACCTGGTTTCAATACTTGGGTTGGGAGATATCCACTCCAGTATTCTTTCCTAAAGAATTCCATGGGCAGAGGAGCCTGGTGGGTTACAATCCATGGGTTATAAGAGTTGGACAGTATTGAATGACTGCTGTTATTCAATAAATAAGTTAACTTTTGGATTATGTTAGAATCTAGTGTGATAAAAATGCAAAGTGAAGGATCCAATTACCAAAATCAGGTTTATAAGAGCCATGAAACTGAGCAAAGAAAGGAGCTTGGGATGTAATATTTAAACCCATAATCATCTAATAGGGAATTAGGGCAAGATGTCCAATGTCAGGAAATGTAGAATTATCTTAAATAAATGGTTGATCTCAATACTCTTTGCAGGCTGATAGTTGTGAACAGAGTCCACAAATTGATACAGGGTTATTATATTTTTAAATGTGGACATTACAGATAATTCTATTCAGTTAATGTTGCCATTAAATTGCTCCATTTTTCTATCATGGAAAAACTAAAATCTAAGTACTCTACTTACAATGGAGTTCACAAAATCATAGAAAGAATTAAAATACTTTTCAGTTTACTTCCTGTGTGACATGTAAGAAACTGGAACTATGAGTTGCCAAAGAAACATTGAAACAAGCTGATACTTTAATTCTTCCTATATTTTTTCACTGAGGATTTCTCAATGGAATTAAGCTAGGCAACTATGTTGCCTCTTTACCACCTAGTTTTCTATGAAAAGTGAAAGTGAAAGTGAAGTTGCTCAGTCCTGTCTGGACTACAGCCTACCAGGCTCCTCAGTCCATGGAATTTACCAGGCAAGAGTACTGGAGTGGGTTGCCATTTCCTTCTCCAGAGGATCTTCCCAACCCAGGGATCAAACCCGGGTCTCCTGCATTGCAGGCAGGCGCTTTACCGTCTGAGCCACCAGGGAAGCCCAAAGAATCAAAAAGTTATGTCCATATTATCTTTCTGAAGCAATGTCGTTGTTTCCCAAATACCCAGTATATTTTATTTGTCTTTACTTTTTTATCCAGTCTTCCTATCTTTACTCTTGGGTTAAAAAGTATGTCCTTAATCCATGTTTACAAGTACTTGATATTTACAGGCAGATTTAATGTTCCCAGGTAGACTTTGTTCACTCTAGCTCATAAAATTTGAGTTATTTTAATCCTTTCTCATTAGTCTGTCTATTCACTCTCTTAATCTCTCATATTGCTTTTGTGTGAGCTTCTGGTTTTCATTTATCTATGAATTCCCAAGATTGGAATCTCTGTAATCAAATGTATTCAAGCAGATTGAGTTCACATAAAATAAGACAAATCATTATCATCATTCTTGTCAAGTTGATAAAAGCAATACAGATGTTTTAAAGTCTTTTATATTAATTATTCTCTAATATTTTACTATTATGAAGCATTTATATAGCATGTTGTCTGCTCAGCACCAAATTTTGTTTTATGCATATGCTCCATATTTTTGTCTATTTGCTTAATTTCTCGGTATTTTTTAAAATCCTCAAGTGCCTACCTTGGAGACTAGATCAGTTGCCTAAATTCTAAAATAGTTATTACTTCTGAAATTTGTTAACTATCTGAAAAGTTGTAAAGCTTCCTCGTTCATATAAAGATGTAGTAGTTACTCTAAAATGTATCACTTGCAACAGCTGTAAATAAATTACAGGACAAATATAAATAAATTACTTTTTTAAGGTGGGAATCCCGTTAATCTATTCTCTGAAAAAAAAAAAAAACACTGTAAAAAGCCAATTCATTTTAAATATTTCAAAAGCTAAAGTATGCAATTAAGTGTTGAGATTTTAATTTGCAATATTTTTGTTGTCATTGAAATATAGTCATGAAAACATTTTTTTAAAGAGTACATAAGTTATGATAATGCAGTAATGGTATTTAGACTTGAAAGCCTGCTTCAGGGCTTCATTATGTTATAGTGATACTAAAGATAATTCTGTCAATTGATGTCACTTTTATCTCAGACATTCTATTTCATTTTAAGCTCTGATCAGTTTATTTCTCAAACATTATTGGGAGTTAATGGATATTTATAGCCTTGGACTTGTATGAAAACAAGTCAAACTTTTATTTGAAAAGAAAAAAAATTAACTTTTGTTAATGAGTCATGTTCTCTATGATTACTAACAAAAACATGGAGGAAAGATAACAGAAAGCAGAAGCTGTATTTTTTTATAGATTGCTTATAAAAATTAGGTCTCAAAATCAAACAGCAACCAACCTGAGGTGCCCAGGAAAAACAAGAAATATTTACAAAGAAGAAAGAATTTCCCACTCACAATTTAGGAAAAGGCAGTAGACAGAGAGGTTAGATTTGAGGAGGAGTTAAAAACTAGAAAACATCTCCAGGTCCCTTCATCTAAGCAGCCTCAGTATTAGAAAGGATAATCAAGGATAATTCAAAGTTTATATGGGGACATTGTGAGAAATAGATGGGGAAACAGTAGAAACAGTGTCAGACTTTATTTTTTGGGGCTCCAAAATCACTGCAGATGGTGACTGCAGCCATGAAATTAAAAGACGCTTACTTCTTGGAAGAAAAGTTATGACCAATCTAGATAGTATATTCAAAAGCAGAGACATTACTTTGCCGACTAAGGTCTGCCAAGTCAAGGCTATGGTTTTTCCTGTGGTCATGTATGGATGTGAGAGTTGGACTGTAAAGAAAGCTGAGCGCTGAAGATTGATGCTTTTGAACTGTGATGTTGGAGAAGACTCTTGAAGGTCCCTTGGACTGCAAGGAGATCCAACCAGTCCATTCTGAAGGAGATCAACCCTGAGATTTCTTTGGAAGGAATGATGCTAAAGCTGAAGCTCCAGTACTTTGGACACCTCATGAGAAGAGTTGACTCATTGGAAAAAACTCTGATGCTGGGAGAGATTGGGGGCAGGAGGAGCAGGGGATGACAGAGGATGAGATGGCTGGATGGCATCACTTACTCGATGGATGTGAGTCTGAGTGAATTCCGGGAGATGGTGATGGACAGGGAGGCCTGGCGTGCTGCGATTCATGGGGTCGCAAAGAGTTGGACACGACTGAGTGACTGAACTGAACTGAACTGATTGTGACCAATTTTCAATTCTTATTGTAATATCTCATGTTACACTGCTATACATATGAAGGCTGACAACCACAGAATAATAGAATAAACTAAGACTCAGAAATGACCTACTAGTTGATTCTAAAAATAAAACAGAGTTAGCATTGAAATGGGAAAAACATTATCTGGCTCTTCTTTTTAGAATCCTAAAGCTGAGTCTTATGAAACTGGATGAAAGAAGATCTCCTATATGTTCCCCTGTAGATGCACACTTACTGAGTCCTGCAAGAAATAAATACATTTCCAAAACCTCCAGGAGAGTTGCTACACTTTTGTTTTTTTTAAACTGAGGTTACCAGTGCAAAAGAATGTTCAAACTACTGAACAATTGGGCTCTTTTCATATGGTAGCAAGGTACTGTTCAAAATCCTTCAAGGTAGGCTTCAACAGCACATGAACAGAGAAATTTCAGATGTACAATTTGGATTTAGAAAAGGCAGAAAAACCAGATATCAAATTGCCAACATGCATTGTATCATAGAAAAAGTAAGGGAATTCCAGAAAGAAACATTTTCTTTTTCTTTATTGATTATGATAAAGCCTTTGACTTTGTGGATCACAACAAACTGGAAAATTATTAAGAGATGAGAATACCAGACCACTTTAACTGTCTCCTGAGAAACCTGTAAAGAAGCAACAGTTAGAATCAGACATGGAACAATGGACTGGTTAAAAATTTGGAAAGGAGAACATCAAGCCTGGCTATTGTCACCCTGCTTATTTAACTTATATGCAGAGTACCTCATGCACAATGCAAGGCTGGATAAAGCTCACACTGGAATCAAGATTGCCAGGAGAAATATCAATAACCTCAGATACGCAGATGACACCATCCTTGTGGCAGAAAGCAAAGAGGAACTAAAGAGCTTCTTGATGAAAGTGAAAAAAGAGAGTGAAAAAGCTGGCTTAAAACTCAACATTCAAAAAACTAAGATCTTGGCATCCAGTCCCATCACTTTGTGGCAAATAGATGGGGAAACAATGGAAACAGTGACAGACTTAATGTTCTTGGGCTCCAAAATCTCTGTAGATGGTGACTGCAGTCAAAAGAGACTTGCTCCATGGAAGAAAAGCTATGACAAACCTAGACAACACATGAAAAAGCAAAGATATTATTGCCAAAAAAGGTCCATCTAGAAAGCTATAGTTGTTCCGGTAGTCATGTATGGATGTGAGAGTTGGGCCATAAAGAAGGCTGCATGCTGAAGAATTGATGCTTTCAAACTGTGGTGTTGGAGAAGACTCTTGAGAGTCCCTTGGACTTCAAGGAGATGAAACTAGTCCATCCTAAAGGAGATCAGTCCTGAATATTCACTGGAAGGACTGATGCTGAAGCTGAAGCTCCAATACTTTGGCCACCTGATGGGAAGAGCTGACCCATTGGAAAAGATCCTGATGCTTGGAAAGATTGAAGGCAGGAAAATGGTGTGACAGAGGTTGAGATGGTTGGATGGCATCATTGGCTCAATGGACATGAATTTGAACAAACTCTGGGAAATAGTGAAGGACAGGGAAGCCTGGCATGCTGCAGTACATTGGGTCGCAATGTGACGGACAGGACTTAGCAACTGAACAACAACAAGCCAAAGAAATTCAGGCTTTTGATGATGCTGAGAGTCCCTTTTTGAGAACATCTCTGATTCTCTAGAAGTAAATCAACTTTCCCTAAATCCTGAGAAAAAGGTTCCAGGACCTCTGGAATCCCTTGATGATTTTAGCTAGTGTCAGTGCCCAGGGTCAATCATTCCAAAATATGTCTCGATGGCGTATTGATTGCTTTGAATTAAAGTTACCTAAAAAGTACCGAATGCAAGAGGGACACTCTGACCCTTCTCTCTGCATTCCTGAAAGCAGGAAATAAATCTCCATGTGAAAGGTGTACTCCCAGTAACTGGAAGTTGAACATACTTATCTCCAGAGGTAGTAAATTTAGGACAAGTAGCCTGTATAAATAATTGCTATACAGGCTACTTTAATTTACTATCCCCAAGCCGAACTCCATTTAGATTCTTCACTAATTAAGGACCCAAAACTTAAGAGTTTTTATCCTATCGATTTCTCACACATAGATTGTTTTTTGTCTAAGAAGTATAAAAGCATCCTGCTTTGGCCAATTCTCAGGCTTTTTCTCTCTGAGATCTCCAAGTCCATGTATTAAAATTTGTTTATTTTTTTCTATTTATCTGTTTTGTATCAATTTCATTATTAGTCCAGCTACAGAATTCAAGAAGTATATAGTTCCCCCTTCCCTAACACTATTCACAAAAGGTGTGTACACTATTACAGTAATGTCATGCTGTTAAAATCACAGCTAATTCTGTACAATTATATGGAATTTGTTGATCAACAAGAAACTTTCCAAAAGTATAGCATGGTGGTCTGCTTACAAAGAATGACCAAGAACTAGCTTGGACCTCCAACACTCAAAAAGGCTTTTGCATATTTCAGACTAAGATTACTGATAAACTGCTATTTAAAATATGCAGTGTAACTGCCCACCTTGAGGGTCCCTTAGATAGTACCATGCTGCTGCTAAGTCGCTTCAGTCATGGCTACTCTGTGCGACCCCATAGACGGCAGCCCACCAGGCTCCCCACTTTCCCTGGGATTCTCCAGGCAAGAACACTGGAGTGGGTTGCCATTTCCTTCTCCAATGCACAGAAGTGAAAAATGAAAGTGAAGTCGCTCAGTCGTGCCCGACTCTAGCGACCCCATGGACTGCAGCCTACCAGGCTCCTCCATCCATGGGATTTTCCAGGCAAAAGTACTGGAGTGGGGTGCCATTGCCTTCTCCAAGATAGTATCATAATTATCCATAATCATGGGATGAATATTCATAGTATGCAGAAAATTTCTCAAAATACTTGAGATTTTTATTTATTTTCATGAAGCTGTATATTACAAACTCAACTGAAAATAAAATAATGATGATTATAATCTCAGGTAAATGAATCTCTCTGTCTCTATGTATATGTATATATGTGTGTGATTTGAAAGCATATTCAAATCTCACTGCATCTATTTTGTTATGCCCTATTGGTCATATGATAATTGAACCTGCCTAGGATTTAAATAATATTCATCTATTCTCCATATGGCTTAAAGATGACAATTCTCTCAAAAGATTTTCCCCCTATACTTTAAGGTAAAACTAGTGTCCATACATAAAAAAATAAGACCATAAAGCCATTTCTGAGATTGTTTAAGGCATATGCATTTTTATTTCAAATGCTCACTTTCTAAAATCCTAAATACTTTTCTGTGATATGAATATTTAATCATTTCATTCTTGTGAATTATTTTTCTTTCTGTGCCTTTCCTTCTCTCCCACTCCCAAATTCTCTATAACCCTTCTTTGCTTTTACTTTGTCCCTTTTCATTCTCTCCAACCCACTCTCTTCTTTCTTTCCTTCCTTCTTTCCATTTTTCTTTCTTTCTTTTCCTTTATTTTTTTCCATTTGTTTCTTTGTGGAGACATACTTATGTCTTTGGTAGGCTCTTCAGAAATATTGAGCTCAGAAATTATATTTCTCCTTTATCTGATTGATGTTGTGTGTAATTTTTTCCTGATTAGACGAAATGTAGTCAGCCACAGTAAATAGGTTAATTAATGATGATTTTTTTTAAGTAATTGGATGACTTTGTACTGCTTATGGCAAATTATCTTACTGATACGCAAAATCTAGTTCACCTGGGTACATTTAAAAATAAATATATGAATTTATAAAGCATTCAAATGCATTTTGTTCTCAAAAGTGTTTTGATTTGTTTTAGAATTTCAATAAAAATAACAACAGATATACTTAAGAAGCAGGAGATAAATCTACATAAATTTTAAAAAGCAAAGTCCTTTGAAGTTTCATTGATATATCTTTTTTTTCCCACTTTTGTCAGCATTTTACCAGCACTGTACAAAATTTTATGTGCATGCACAGATGTTGAAACTCTGCCTAAGTCCTAATATTTAAGGAACAGATGGCTGACTAAATGTCATCATTTACAATAAACAACTAACACCCATAAACTCACATTACTCAGCAGCATAGATATTCCATATATCTATGTATCTATATTCCAAAATACATGGTTTTTCTACCATAATAAAAATTGCAAGAGTGTTCATAGATTACCTCAAGAGCCCTACCTTTGTGGGATGTTAAAGATAAGATTACCCTGAAAAGAAACAAATACAAATATACTTAGGGCTTATTAAAATGGAAGCATTATAAAAAAAAATAATGGAAAGATTTTCTCCCTTATTTTCTCTCTGTTTCCCTGAAGCAAACTTTCCTCGGTGCTCTTACTACAAATAAGTATTTGGAACTAATTGGGAAGTTGAACTACAAGCTGAGTGGTGTTTTTTTCTGTCTTCATATTTACTTACATTTCAAATGCTTAAGTCTGATTTACAAAGTTGGAACAAACCATATTTATCAGTAGAATAATACTTGTCATTAATTTCCTGAGAAATAATTTAAAAAGTTTTCTCAAAAGTCGCAAATGTATTTCTTTTTCCCTTAGAAACAAATGCTTTGTATTATTTTCTCCCTACCACCCATATTTCTCCAGGATTTTAAGTGTTTTTGTTGTTTTCCTTCTCAAAGGAGACTTAAAACATTTGACATATCAGATGAGCAATAGAACTTTGCAATAGAACTTTTCCCTGAAACTTTGTTTTAATATAAATGGTCAATATTTTATTACTATGTGAATTATTATTCAGTTTATTCACTTTTTCCTAAAAACAATTATATAAATATGTGCTGCTAAAACAAGAAATTACATTGGGGTTAAAATAGATGAAATTATTTAATAGTATGAGTAACATTAGCAAATTAATACAATAGAAAAGAAAGATAGAATTAACTTGGTGCTTTTAAGTGAATTAAATCCTAGTGGTTTTCAGGGAACTTTATTCATCTTCAATCCCAATAATAACTTAATGCCTATAACATAGAATAGAATTTCATACCTCATTTTAATTAAAATATACTAATGCTCAATAACTATCATTATGGTTAAATTGTCAAAGTAACTTTGATTGAACAATATGACTTGACTGTTTCTACCTTTGAATAGTAATTTAGGTGATTTACAAATATACACACCCATAATATCCATTTATATTTTTACTAATCACTTAATTAATTTTAGAGTACTGAAATGTATGTATGCATGTATGCATATATATAGAAAGAAAGATTATATATATGTGCATAAATATTCATATGCATCCATATAACTATATATTCATATATATTTATAAATCAGCAGTTGATCCTTGAACAACCCAGGCGTTAGGTTTGCCAACTCTCCACACACCTGAAAATATACATATAACTTATAATTAGCCCTCAGTTTATGCAGCTCATCCGTATCCATGGTTCATATCCACAGGTCAGCATCCACAGATTCAACTAATCACATATAGTACTGTAATATTTACTATTGAAAACAATCCATGTATAAGTGCAACCATGAAGTTCAAATTCACGTTGCTCATGGATCAGCATCCATACATATGAATATATATAGTCACATATATTTGCATACGAATATTATAGTGCATATATATGCATTCATATATTTATATGGTATATATAAAGTTTCATGTGAGAAAATCAACATATATGTATTTTACAGATTCAGTAAAAAAGATGGCACATCTGAAACTATTCTTTTCTTGACAAATTTCCTTTTTTTCCCTCTACACAGAGACTTTTTTTGTTTTTAATTAGCTTCTAGAACCTGCCTGAACATCCTGGGTCAACTTTACTAGTGCCCTTTCAATATGTTCAGTTAGGATGCCTTGTTCAATTACAGATTTCAATTGCTATTTTACTGCATTATACTGTTTTTCTCCTTAAAAGTTTTGAGTTTTAATATTTTGAAATATATTTGTCTTTTGCCTGTGTAGATCACTATTTTTTTGTTAGTTCCTTTCATTTCTATTCTATGTTCCTTACTGTGATTTTTGTCACATATATTTTAGAAATCTTGTGATTAGTATTTATTTACAAATAGTATTGCTACTTCAATTTCTTTTCTGATTTCAGTAAGCTCAAATTTAACATTTCCTTGATTTTTCTTTTCACTTCTATCTGGTTTTGAATTTCTTGCTTTCCTTCATGTAAACAATTTCTCAATTATATTTTTATTTTGTAGTTATATTGTGAGAATTATAGTCAACTGTCTCCACTTTGAACTTTTTTGAAGGTAGTGTTTTAATCTGCTGAAAGGTTTTAATTTTCTTTGTTGTTGTTTTCAATATTAACTTTATATACACTTTTTTCTCTATATTAGATTTATATACTTCATGCCACAGATAAACCTAATTTGAGTTTAAAAGGCTAAAATAAAGTGACCAACAAAACATATGCCAAATGTTAAAAAAAGTAAACAGGTTTATTGAGCAAAGCAGAATTTAACCTCCAACCATTAAATAAAATAGATCTATAGTATTAAAGTTTTGAATTCACCATGGTTTATAAGAGCTCCAAATATCTAGCCATTAAACAACACAGCAACAAAATTTCTAAAATAGAAACTACAAAGAATAAAGAAAATTATAGTCAGACAAAACTCACTCAAAATAAGAATTTAATTTATTTATCTAAATCCAAAACACTTCAATTGAAAAAAAATAAGTAACAGCTTATTTTAGGAGAACTTATTTAGGAGAAGAACTAGCCTAAAAAATATAATTAATAAGATAAATATTTCATAAATGGTTCTGGGAAAATTGGACAGTTGAACATAGAAAAATACTTCCTAGGTTGCTCAGTAGTAAAGACTCCACCCTGCCAAAGCAGTAGATACAAAAGACATGGGTTCACTCCCTGGATTGGGATGATCCCCTGGAAAAGGAAATGAATACTCACTCTAGTATTCTTGCCTGGAAAATCCTATGGACAGAGGAACCTTGTGGGCTATAGTCCATGGGGTCACAAAGAGTTAGACATGACTGGGTGACTGAACACTTAGAAAAATGAAACAAATAAACTCACAATGGATTAAAGACTTAAATATAAGACCAGATGCTATAGAACTCTTAGAGGAAAATATAAGGAGAACCCTTTTTGATATTAATTGCAGCAATATCTTCTTTGATCTCTCTCCCAGAGTAATGGAAATAAAAGCATAAATAAATGAGGCCGAGTTAAACTCTAAAGCTTTTGTACAGCAAAGGAGACACAAGCAAAATGAAAAGACAATCCACAGAATAGGGGAAAATAGTTGCAGTGATGCAACCAACAAGGGATTATTCTCCAAAATTTACAAAGAGCTCACGACCTTAGTATTAAAAAAACAAAAACCTCAACTGAAAAAATGAACAGAGATCTAAAAGACATTTCTCCAAAGAAGACATACAGATGGACAAAAGGCACATGAAAAGATGCTCAACATTGCTAATTATTAGAGAAATGAAAATCAAACCTAAAATGAGATATCATATCCCACGCGTCAGAATGGCCATCATCAAAAAGTCTATAGACAATAAATGCTATAGAGGGTGTGAAGAAAAAAGGAGCCCTCCTACACTATTTTAGGGATGTGACTTGGTAGAACCACTATGAAGAATAGAATGGAGGTTCTTCAGAAACCTAAAAATAGAGTTATCATATGACCTAACACTCCTTGGAAGAAAAGTTATGACCAACCTAGACAGCATATTAAAAAGCAGAATTACCTTGCCAACAAAGATTCGTTTAGTCAAGGCTATGGTTTTTCTGGTAGTTGTGTATGGATGTGAGAGTTGGATCATAAAGAAAGCTGAGCACCAAAGAATTGATTGTTTTGAACTGTGGTGTTGGAGAAGACTCCTGAGACTCCTTTGGACTGCAAGGAGATCCAACCAGTCCCTCCGAAAGGAGATCAGTCCTGAGTGTTCATTGGAAATACTGATGTTGAAGCTGAAACTCCAATACTTTGGCCACCTGATGCGAAGAACTGACTCATTGGAAAAGACCCTGATGCTGGGAAAGATTGAAGGCAAGAGGAGAAGGGGACAACAGAGGATGAGATAGTTGGATGGCATCACTGACTCAATGAACATGAGTTTGGGTGAACTCCAGGAGTTAGTGATGGACAGAGAAGCCTAGGGTGCTGCAGTCCATGAGGGTCACAAACAGTCAGACATGACTGAGCAACCAATCTGAAGTGATATATTCCAAAACTGGGCCTATATCCAGGGAAAAACATGGTTGGAAGGGACACATGCACCCCAATGGTCACTGCAGCACTATTTGCTCTATCCAGGACATGAAAGCAACCTAAATGTCTGTTGACAGATGAATGGGTAAAGAAGAAGTGGTACGTATACACAATGGAATATTACTCAGCCATTAAAAAGAATGGGATAACTCAATCTGCAGTAATGTGGATCAACCCAGAGATAATATTAAGTGAAGTAAGACAGAGAAAGGCAAATATCATATGATACCGCTTATATGCAAAATCTTTTAAAAATGATACAAATGAACTTACTTACAAAACAGAAAAATACCCATAGACTTAGAGGATGAGTTTATGGTTAAAGGAAGGAGGGGCAAGGAGAGGGAATGGACTGGTAGTATGGGAGCGGCACAGACATACTGCTATGTTTAAAACACATAACCAAGAAGCACCTATCTACTGTTGTTCTTACAACAATTGTTAAGAAATATTGCTTTATTCTGTATTCCTTGGAAAACTTTATTCAAGATAAATGTTCATTGCTGTTGCCCTGGGAGCATTAACTGGTGAATCTAAAACTAGACAATTTTCTTTTTTAGGAAGGATTTTTAACAACATATTAAATTTCTTTACTAAATATTAGACTAACCAAAATTGTTATTTATTCTTTTATCACATAATATAATTCTTTTTCCAAAGAATTTATGCCTTTAAGTTATGAAATTCCTTGACATACAGTTATTCACAGTATCATCTTATTAATTTTTTGTAGTAGAACTCCTAGTACTGTTCACTTCATCATCCCTAGTTTTGGTTAATTGTGTTTTCCTTGTTATTTACAAAAATACATTATTTTTTTAAAAAAAGATCCTTTGCTAATGTTCTCTGTAATTTATCGATTTCATTTATTTCTCTTCTGATCTTTGGTTTCTGCCTATCTGTTCGTTTGTTTGTTTGTTTCCTCAGGGAGAGAATTTTCCCTTTGTTTTCTAGCTTTCTGAAATGGAAGTGCTTAGGTTAGTTAATTTCACATCTTGTTATTTTCTAATACACGTGTTAAAGTTATAAATATCTATTGGAGTGTTTCTTTAATCATAGCCCCAAAGTGTGCCTTTCCTTATTCTCATTATTAATCATTTAAAAATATAATGTTTTACTAATCTCATCCTATACTTTAAACTTTGTCATTCATATTTCATTTTTGAAGCATATTTAAAATTTTTCTAGGTACTTGTATTTTTTCCAGTTATCTTTTTATTAATAATTTCTAATAAATTCAGACTAGTATAAGATTAGATGCAGAATAATTGCAAAATTTATTTATTTATGCTTTCTGTATGGCTCTGGATTTGCCAATTATGGTAACTGTTACATGTATACCTGACAAAAATATATGCACTTTTTCATGTTTGAAAACACAGTTCTCCATAGCCACATTGGTCAAATTTTTATTTGTGACAATTTCCTGTTAGGTTTACCCCTTTATTTTTAAAAATTATCTCTCTTTATCACTAAAAATTTATATTAGCATAGCTACATCAGTTTTTTGGTTTGTTGTGATATTTTCAGATTACATTTTTTTCTATCATTCAATTTTCTGTTTTAAGTGTGTCACAAAAACAGTATGTAGATTTTTTTAATTGAATCTGGCTATCTTAGTTACAACAAACTGTTCAGTCTATTTGCATTTATAATAATTATTGAAACAGGTTTTAATATGTTATCTACCTATGTTTTCAATTAGGCTCACTTGTTTGTTTAGTTTTATTATCCTTAGTTTTAATTTCTTCTATGTATCTTTGAGGGCTTCTCTGGTAGCTCAGATGGTAAAGAATCTGCCTGCAATGCAGAGAGACCCAGCTTCAATCCCCAGATCGGGAAGATCTCCTGGAGAAGGGAATGGCTACCTACACCAGTATTCTTGCCTAGAGAATTCTACAGACAGAGGAGCGTAGTGGTCTACAGTCCCTGGGGTCGCAAAGAGTGGGATATGATTGAATGATTAACACTTTCACTTCTTAGAATTCACAAAGTATTCATTTTGTGTTTTCTATAATTTGCTTATTAAATTCTTCTACTGTTCTTTTAGTGGTTATACTAGATATTACCACCATTATTTTTGACATTATCTTGGATACAAGTTGTCTTCACTTCTTCCTGCAGTATCGTTGTTGTTCAGTCGCTAAGTTGTGCCAAACTTTGTGACTCCATGCACTGTAGCACACCAGGCTTGCCTGTCCTTCACCATCTCCTGGAATTTGCTTAAACTCAGGTCCTTTGAGTTGGTGATGCCATCCAACCATCTCACCCTCTATTATCCCCTTCTCCTCTTACCTTCAATCTTTTCCCATATTGTTAGAGGCCATTTCTCATTTCAGATTTATTGTTATTGCTTACATTCATTTTAATCTGATGTATATTTTAAACTATACAGGTATTACATTTACTGTCTTAAATAGTCAATATTCTTGTAGATTTTTCTGGCTGCAGATTTTTTTACCATTTCTAGTGATTTTTATTATCTACTGCAATTTTTTTTGTCATTTTTTTTTTTTCAGATGAGAGGGCTCAACATACAGATGTCCACTAAAAAAAAAAAAAAATGGAACTCAGAACATAGAAATAAAAATTCAGACTTAAATATCTTTTTTTTTAATTTTTTTTTAAAGAATGTTTTATTATTCACTTTTTGGCCTTGAGGCATGTGGGATAAGGTTCCCCAACCAGGGATCGAACCCATGCCCTCTGCATTGGAAGCATGGAGTCTTAACCACTGGACCACCAGGGAAGTTCCATTAAATATCTTTTTAAAAATCCACAATTTATGCAGGGCTGTCTCTCTTCCCACAACCAGTTGTGCATTCTGCAATTTATTCCATAAGGAAACTGCTGCCCAGGATTTACAGTAAAAATTTATCTTCAACACAAGTGAAAAAACAAAAAGCAAAAAGAGAACTAGTTAAATAAACTGTATCCATATCTTCATGCTACTTCTAAACAATATCTCACATTGAATTTTATTGCCTCACTGTCAAAATTAAAAAAAAAGAAAGAAAAAATTCAAAGTAGTGTTTAGCTATCCCACATGTAACAGTAATTTCTAAGCCTTCACCTCAATAACACACTAATTTTTCATGATGCCAATTTTGTAATAAGGGGAAATGTTATATAATACACAACTTTTTACTACCATTCTATAATCTCAATAAATCAAATAATAATAATTCCTAAATGAACTGAAGTGAAAGTCACTCAGTTATGTCCAACTCTCTGTGACCCCATGGACTGTACAGTCAATGAAATTCTCCAGGCCAGATTACTGGAGTGGGTAACTGTTCCCTTCTCCAGGGGATCTCTCTGACCCAGGGATTGAACCCAGGTCTCCCACATTGCAGGTGGATTCTTTATCAGCTGAGCCATCAGGGAAGCCCCAAAATTCCTTAAGTGTATAAATAATCGACTTGCTGAATATTCTATGTTTTAAGCTGTGTCCTCTAGAAAGCATATTTGGAAGGTACAAGTTTAGGATAATAATGGGGGAGATAAAAGGGAAATGAGACAAGGAAAGATTTGAAGCAACATGATTTTCACCCTGTTGAGACCTGCCTCAGTGATGTCTAAAAAAAACTCAGCAGATTTTTCAGCAGTTGTGTTTACACAGATGGAAGACTTGAAGGACTGTAAGAGAATTTGTATGTCTGGCTACTTCCTGGCTGACATTTCTTTTTGGTTAAGTTTCCAATCATGGTAAAGAAACTCCCCTACACTTATAGGATGTAATATTCAGAACCTCTGCCCTTGTGAAGGAGCCCAGTTCTACCTTTTATATATGGTACTTCATCTAACAAGGAAAGTGCAGAGAAACAGGGAGACAGTCAAGAAAGACAGCTTTGTTTCCCAGTTTTCAGAGGTGAGCTATTCATAGAATTCTCACAACTAGCCTATAAGGTAGACAATGAATTTGGTCCCATTTTACAAATATGTAAAAAATCAGCCTCAACATCATAGATCTCAAAGTACTATAGGCATAAAATTCAGACTCAATATGACTGCCTCAAGTCCAGAGTCATAGCTTGTGGATTATATGCAATCCCAGGGTCAATATTAAATGATCATTCTTTAATTAAACAAAGGAATATTCTTAACTTAACTAGTTTTATAGTGCTATGCAGTCAGTCCGTCCTAAAGTAGACTATTTCACGAGAGTATGGGTTTTCTATACCATTTTGAAAGAATGAATAACTTTTTAATAAAATGTCAACCTTGTAGCACTTGAGTGTATAATATATGGGAAATTTATTGGATTTAATTTGGTACCGGTTAGATGAAAGTTATAGTTAACTCTGTAAGGAAATCTGTACAATTATCTAGGAGAAGTACAAACATAAATAGTTCTTAATGTCCAATAGGTTTTCTTCCTAACAAAGAGGATTATTTATTTAAAGAAGGGGAATAAATACTTGATGCTGAGCCAGATTTCCCTCTGCATTTCATAGTCATAACCAGCTTCTCCAAGATTTCTCCCCATAAATGAAGCACAGACTTAACTTCAAAGCTGAATTATGGTCCAATAGCCTGTGAATGGAAACACACCATGATGTATTTGAGACAGCAGATAATTAGAAGTCATTTCTCAGTGTTCTGGATGTCCTTTCTGTGCTCTTTAAATGGAATTAAACCACTGCTACAAACCACACTGTAAGTGGTACTCACGGCCTAGAAAATAAGGTTATGATTCCACTTTTACTATCAAACAAAACATTTTATTTCTAAAATAATAATTAAATTCGTCTCTTGTTCTAAGTAACTAAAATACAGTGAATTAAAAGAAAACAACCATTTACAATATTTTGTGCAAATTAGACAATATTTTGAACTAGTCAGTTATATAAATTTCCTGACTAGAACTTGGATGACCTAGTTTCAAATGACCAGCATATTTCAAATGACCAGTCTTGCCAATAAGGACCAGTAATCAAACAATGGTTGTTATTGTTGATATTCAGTCGCTAAGTCATGTCCAACTCTTTGCAACCCCAGGTACTGCAGCACTCCAGGCTCCTCTGTCCTCCATTATTTCCTGCAGTTTGCTAAAATTCATGTCCATTGAGCCAGTGATGCTATCTAACCATCTTATCCTCTGCCACCTCCTTCGCATCAGGCGGCCAAAGTATTGGAGCTTCAGCCTCAGTCCTTAAAATGAATATTTATGGTTGATCTCCTTTAGGATTGACTGGCTTCATCTCCTTGCAGTCCACCAAGGTGCTTTTAAGAGTCTTCTCTTATAAAAACATAATATATATAATTACAAAGTTAACAACATTCATGGCTATATTTTGTTTCCCATAGTTTCAATTTCTTCACCTTTTTAAGATGCTTAAATATTTATCTTTAAATGAAACAATTATCTTGCTCAGTTTTTAGGTGTACCCTTTAATTGTGTGTGTGGTACTTGTGTGTGCACACACATTAGAACCATCCAAGTGTTACAGAGGATAAAACAAGTGGAAAATAGGAACTTAACCTATTTAGCTCTACTCTTCTTGGCCTTCAAACTGGTGATGAGTAACTTGAATGATTTTGTTAATAATCATCCATTTTAAGTGAAACACTGTAACATTAATTAAATCTATTTCTTTATAAGCTCTATTACTGGGAAAAAATGAAGTTTGAGATCTAAAGAGATAAAACTCTCAGTAAGCTAAATTGACTTTCTTCTTTTTCAAGAAACTATATTATAAAAGAAGAGGCTACTCCTACTTTCTGAAACTTCTTGGACATGGAACAACAGACTGGTTCCAAATAGGAAAAGGAGTACGTCAAGGCTGTATACTGTCACCCTGATTATTTAACTTATATGCAGAGTACATCATGAGAAACGCTGGACTGGAAGAAACACAAGCTGGAATCAAGATTGCCAGGAGAAATATCAATAACCTCAGATATGCAGATGACACCACCCTTATGGCACAAAGGGAAGAGGAACTAAAAAGCCTCTTGATGAAAGTAAAAGAGGAGAGTGAAAAAGTTGGCTTAAAGCTCAACATTCAGAAAACGAAGATCATGGCATCTTGTCCCATCACTTTATGGCAAATAGATGGGGAAACAGTGGAAACAGTGTCAGACTTCATTTTGGGGGGCTCCAAAATCACTGCAGATGGTGATTGCAGCCATGAAATTAAAAGACGCTTACTCCTTGGAAGAAAAGTTATGACCAACCTAGATAGCATATTCAAAAGCAGAGACATTACCTTGCTGACTAAGGTCTGTCTAGTCAAGGCTATGGTTTTTCCAGTGGTCATGTATGGATGTGAGAGTTGGACTGTGAAGAAGGCTGAGCACCAAAGAATTGATGCTTTTGAACTGTGGTGTTGGAGAAGACTCCTGAGAGTCCCTTGGACTGCAAGGAGATCCAACCAGTCCATTCTGAAGGAGATCAACCCTGGGATTTCTTTGGAAGGAATGATGCTAAAGCTGAAGCTCCAGTACTTTGGCCACCTCATGAGAAGAGTTGACTCATTGGAAAAGACTCTGATGCTAGTAGGGATTGGGGGCAGGAGGAGAAGGGGACGACAGAGGATGAGATGGCTGGATGGCATCACTGACTCAATGGACGTGAGTCTGAGTGAACTCCGGGAGTTGGTGATGGACAGGGAGCCCTGGCGTGCTGCAATTCATGGGGTCGCAAAGAGTTGGACACGACTGAGCGACTGAACTGAATTGAACTGACGCCTGTCTTTAGAGTCCCTTGGACAGCTAGGATACCCAACCAGTCCATCCTAAAGGAAATCAGTCCTGAATATTCATTGGAAGAACTGTGCTGAAGCTGAAACTCCAATGCTTTGGCCACCTAATGCAACGAACTGACTCATTGGAATAGACCCTGATGCTGGGAAATATTGAAGGTTGGAAGAGAAGGGGACAACAGAGGATGAGATGGTTGGATGGCATCACTGACTTAATGGACATGAGTTTGAGTAAACTCTGGTAGTTGGTGATGGACAGGGAGGCCTGGCATGTAGCAGTCCACGGGCACGCAAAGAGTCAGACACGACTGAATGACTGAACTGAACTGAACACCTGTCATTGGCTAATTCATCAACCAATGACAACCAATGACAATGTCTGCAGATAAGAATATTTTCTATATTTATTTGCATGAATCAAGAGCAACGTGGAATCTAAAGATTCTATTTCATTACTTATAACTAATCCAAAGGCAAAAATTAGCAATGTGGAATAAAGGCAATACCCTCAGTCAACACTCTAGACTTCAGGACAATTTTCCAAGTAATACTCCTTAATTTACTTTAAATATTCGTTGACTCACTGCATGTCAAGTACTGTTCAGGAGAATTTAGATAAAGAAGAAGACAAGATCACTAGTTCATAAATCTTACACTCTGAAAAAAGGAGAGAGACAAACAAGCAAAAAATATAATGAGATTGATCAGTAGTATAAATTGCATGACAAAAAGAAAATAGGTTAATAATTTTTTTTAATGGATAGGTATGTTCAGGTAAATTTCCAAGAAAAGTGTTACCCTAGTGATATTCAGTATCACACTTAAATGACAAGAAATAGCCAGACATGACAAAATCTTGGATACAAATAGACCAGAAAGAGGAAACAGGTCTTATAAAGCCCTCGAGGAATAAAATTTGGTAGCTGCAGAACCAGAAAATAGGCCAGTGTGATTGGACTTCAGTGAGGATGTCAGATTTCAGGAAATGAAATCAACCAATAGGGCCTCAGTTAATGTCAAACTTTTTAGAATATCATATGAAGTTTGAATTTTATTCTTACAGTAATGGGAATCCACGGAGGGTTTAAGCAGGGTATCTTCAGGATCTGAGTATCTGTAGAAAGATCATTCTGGCTGATGCATAGGAAACGAAGAAACTGATATATGGAGAATAAATTGTAAAGCTGTAAATTTTGAAGGGAGTCAGGATAAAATACTACTCTGTTAATCCTGGGGATCTGATGATTGGGTTTATATAAAGGGCAGTAGTGGAGAGAGTGAAATTTTTGTGTTTTCTTTAAATAAAGTCATTGAAATTTGCTAGTACTTTGGAAATAAAAGGGTGAGGAAAAGAAGAAAAACAAAATTGTTAAACAAAAGATTGAATTTATGTATAGAAATCAAGTATTCTTATTTCTATGCAGCATTTGCAGTAATTATTGGAAACCTAAGTGGATACATGAAGTAGAAAAGTATAGATATACATGTTTGAAGTTCAGGGGAGGAAGGTACTGAATCCATAACTCTGAGTCTCATTAGCATATCAATATTACTACATTAGTACATCATGTTGAATAACACCACTGTGGAAAGTACCTTGGAGAGAGGAGACAAAGGATTGCAGTACCAATTTCTGAAATGAAAATAGATTCCTCATACTTGAATATTGACACTTTGGTTCCTAGTAAAGTTAATCTCATCATTCCTGAATAATAGCAATTTTCTTATTGACTTGGCTAATAATAAATTGACTGTATATAAAATAAGGCTTCGTTCTTATTTATACTAAGCTAGTACATCTACATTAAGAAAGAATAGTTCAAGTCTAGAAATAAACTTTATCTAAAGGAACATGGTATATGTAATTTAGATATAGATCTGAAAGTGAAAGTGTTAGTCAATCAGTTGGGTCCAACTCTTTGCAACTCCATGAACTGTACCCACCAAGCTCCTACATCCATGGAAGTCTCTAGGTAAGAATATTGGAGTGGGTAGCCTTTCCCTTCTCCATGGGAGCTTCCTGATCCAGGGATGGAATCTGGGTTTCCCATATTATAGGCAGATTGTTTACTATCTGAGCTACCAGGGAAGCCCTGATAGAGATTGTTCACAAGCAGTTGAAAAATCCCCCAAATTTACACTGGCATAATGGCAAAAATTATCTCCAGAAATTCAGTTTATTATTCAGCCTTGTCCAGAGTCTGGAACTTATTATCATGTTCCAGAGTAACATCTGTGCTTAAGGTAATAAGATGGGAGAAAGAATCAAAAATAACAGGATTGAAGTGCTATTTGGCATCTCTTTAGGAAGATTCTCCATAGCTGCCACATACAAATCCCATTTACTCCCCACTAGTTGACTGTAATCTCAAAACTCCTCCAAAATGCAAAGGAGGATGACAATGCAGTCTTTAGTAAAGGTGACTATATGACTAGTTAAATATTTAACTTCCTTTAGGAGTGAAAAGGTATTGAAAATAATTAGCAGTCTCTGCTAGTTTCATGTTAATATTTAATAAAAATGATGATATTTAAAGATAAGATAAATATTATTAAAGATAGTATTTAAAGGAAATGATTGACAGTCATTAACTGAAAGAATTAGTTTCACTTCCTCAAAAATCTAAGATAAAGATGACTGAGTGAGTGAAAGCTGCTCAGTTGTGTCTGACTCTTTGTGACCCCATGGACTATACAGTACATGGAATTTTCCAAGCCAGAATACTGGAGCGGGTAGCCTTTCCTTTCTCCAGGGGATCTTCCTAATCCAGGGATTGAACCCAGGTCTCTTGCATTGCAGGCAGATTCTTTACCAGCTGAGTCACCAGGGAAGCCTAAGATAGAGATAAATACTATTAAAAATAGTATTTAAAGGAAATAATTGACAGTCAGTAACTCAATGAATCCAAGTACTAACTAGGCCTAACCTTGCTTAGCTTCGGAGATCAGACAAGATCCAGTGTCTGGATGGTATGGCCACAGACAAAGGAAATAATTGACAGTCACTAACCCAATGAATTAGTCTCACTTTCTCAAAAATCTAAGAATTACATGATTACTTTAAATGATACATGGAATTGTTCACACCAAAATTAATTTACTTAATGCCCACACATTATCCTGTATCGTTTTTACAATGTAGTGTGATATGAAATTAAAGGGGAAAACAATAAAGTTTAATCATGAAGGCAATATAAAATTAAAAAGGGACAATCTGCAAAAGTGAAGAAAGTGAAAATTGCTCAGTCATGTCTGACTCTTTGAGACCCCATGGACTCTACAGTCCATGGAATTCTCTAGGACAGAACACTGGAATGGATAGCCTTTCTCTTCTCCAGGGGATCTTCCCAACCCAGGGATAAAATCCAGGTCTCCCACATTGAAGGTGGATTCTTTACCAGTTGAGCCACCAGGGAAACTCACAATCTGCAAAGTGTTACAACAAAGTAGAATATTTAAATAAACTTGAAGTTTAGTAGAGATGCAATTTCAGAGATTAGGTATATACTGCACTGTGTCATGGAGAAGGCAATGGCAATCCACTCCAGTACTCTTGCCTGGAAAATTCCATGGACGGAGGAGCCTGGTAGGCTGCCCTTCACGGGGTCACGAAGAATCAGACACGACTGAGAGACTTCACTTTCACTTTTCACTTTCATGCATTGAAGAAATTTCACCTTTTTTTCAAGTGCTCATGGAACCTTCTCCAGGATAGATCACATCCTGGGCCATAAATCTAAACTTGATAAATTCAAAAAAATCAAAATCATTCCATCTTTTCTGACCATAATGCATTAAGATTAGATCTCAATTACAGGAGAAAAACTATTAAAAATTCCAACATATGGAGGTTGAACAACACACTTCTGAATAACCAACAAATCACAGAAGAAATCAAAAAAGAAATCAAAATAGCATAGAAATGAATGAAAATGAAAACACAACAACCCAAAACCTGTGGGACACTATAAAAGCAGTGCTAAGAGGAAAGTTCACAGCAATACAGGCATACCTCAAGAAACAAGAAAAAAGTCAAATAAATAACCTAACTCTACAACTAAAGCAACTAGAAAAGGAAGAAATGGAGAACCCCAGAGTTAGTAGAAGGAAAGAAATCTTAAAAATTAGGGCAGAAATAAATGCAAAAGAAACAAAAGAGACCATAGCAAAAATCAACAAAGCCAAAAGCTGGTTCTTTGAAAGGATAAATAAAATTGACAAACCATTAGCCAGACCCATCAAGAAGCAAAGAGAGAAAAATCAAATCAATAAAATTAGAAATGAAAATGGAGAGATCACAACAGACACAGAAATACAAAGGATCATAAGAGACTACTATCAGCAGTTGTATGCCAATAAAATGGACAACGTGGAAGAAATGGACAAATTCTTAGAAAAGTACAATTTTCCAAAACTGAACCAGGAAGAAATAGAAAATCTTAACAGACCCATCACAAGCACGGAAATTGAAACTGTAATCAGAAATCTTCCAGCAAACAAAAGCCCAGGTCCAGACGGCTTCACAGCTGAATTCTACCAAAAATTTCGAGAAGAGCTAACACCTATCCTCCTCAAACTCTTCCAGAAAATTGCAGAGGAAGGTAAACTTCTGAACTCATTCTATGAGGCCACCATCACCCTAATACCAAAACCTGACAAAGATGTCACAAAAAAAGAAAACTACAGGCCAATATCACTGATGAACATAGATGCAAAAATCCTCAACAAAATTCTAGCAATCAGAATCCAGCAACACATTAAAAAGATCATACACCATGACCAAGTGGGCTTTATCCCAGGGATGCAAGGATTCTTTACTATCCACAAATCAATCAATGTAATTCACAAATTGAAAAATAAAAACCATATGATTATCTCAATAGAGGCAGAGAAGGCCTTTTACAAAATTCAACATCCATTTATGATAAAAACTCTCCAGAAAGCAGGAATAGAAGGAACATACCTCAACATAATAAAAGCTATGTATGACAAACCCACAGCAAACGTTATCCTCAATGGTGAAAAGTTGAAAGCATTTCCCCTAAAGTCAGGAACAAGACAAGAGTGTCCACTTTCACTGCTACTATTCAACATAGTTCTGGAACTTTTGGCCACAACAATCAGAGCAGAAAAAGAAATAAAAGGAATCCAAATTGGAAAAGAAGAAGTAAAACTCTCACTGTTTCCACATGACATGATCCTCTACATGGAAAACCCTAAAGACTCCACCAGAAAATTACTAGAGCTCATCAATGAATAGAGTAAAGTTGCAGGATATAAAATCAACACACAGAAATCCCTTGCATTCCTATACACTAATAATGAGAAAGTAGAAAAAGAAATATAGGAAACAATTCCATTCACCATTGCAATGAAAAGAATAAAATACTTAGGAATATATCTACCTAAAGAAACTAAAGACCTATATATAGAAAACTATAAAACACTGATGAAAGAAATCAAAGAAGACACTAATAGATGGAGAAATATACCATGTTCATGGATTGGAAGAATCAATATAGTGAAAATGAGTATACTACCCAAAGCAATTTACCAATTCAATGCAATCCCTATCAAGTTACCAGCCATATTTTTCACAGAACTAGAACAAATAATTTCAAGATTTGTATGGAAATACAAAAAACCTCGAATAGCCAAAGCAATCTTGAGAAAGAAGAATGGAACTGGAGGAATCAACTTGCCTGACTTCAGGCTCTACTACAAAGCCACAGTCATCAAAACAGTATGGTACTGGCACAAAGACAGACATATAGATCAGTGGAACAAAATAGAAAGCCCAGAGATAAATCCACACACATATGGACACCTTATCTTTGACAAAGGAGGCAAGAATATACAATGGAGTAAAGACAATCTCTTCAACAAGTGGTGCTGGGAAAACTGGTCAACCACTTGTAAAAGAATGAAACTAGATCACTTGCTAACACTGCACACAAAAATAAACTCAAAATGGATTAAAGATCTAAATGTAAGATCAGAAACTATAAAACTCCTAGAGGAGAACATAGGCAAAACACTCTCCAACATAAATCACAGCAGGATCCTCTATGATCCACCTCCCAGAATACTGGAAATAAAAGCAAAAATAAACAAATGGGATCTAATTAAAATTAAAAGCTTCTGCACAACAGTGGAAAATATAAGCAAGGTGAAAAGACAGCCTTCTGAATGGGAGAAAATAATAGCAAATGAAGCAACTGACAAACAACTAACCTCAAAAATATACAAGCAACTTATGCAGCTCAATTCCAGAAAAGTAAACGACCCAATCAAACAATAGGCCAAAGAACTAAATAGACATTTCTCCAAAGAAGACATACGGATGGCTAACAAAAACATGAAAAGATGCTCAACATCACTCATTATCAGAGAAATGCAAATCAAAACCACAATGAGGTACCACTTCACACCAGTCAGAATGGCTGCGATCCAAAAATCTGCAAGCAATAAATGCTGGAGAGGGGGTGGAGAAAAGGGAACCCTCCTACACTGTTGGTGGGAATGGAAACTAGTACAGCCACTATGGAGAACAGTGTGGAGATTCCTTAAAAAATTGCAAATAGAACTACCTTATGACCCAGCAATCCCACTGCTGGGCATACACACCGAGGAAACCAGAATTGAAAGAGACACATGTACCCCAATGTTCATCGCAGCACTGCTTATAATGGCCAGGACATGGAAGCAACCTAGATGTCCATTAGCAGATGAATGGATAATAAAGCTGTGGTACATATACACAATGGAGTATTACTCAGCCATTAAAAAGAATTCATTTGAATCAGTTCTGATGAGATGGATGAAACTGGAGCCGATTATACAGAGTGAAGTAAGCCAGAAAGAAAAACACCAATACAGTATACTAACACATATATATGGAATTTAGAAAGATGGCAAAGACGACCCTGTATGCAAGACAGGAAAAAAGACACAGCTGTGTATAACAGACTTTTGGACTCAGAGGGAGAGGGCGTGGGTGGGATGATTTGGGAGAATGGCATTCTAGCAAGTATACTATCATGTAAGAATTGAATCGCCAGTCTATGATGCAGGATACAGCATGCTTGGGGCTGGTGCATGGGGATGACCCACAGAGATGTTATGGGGAGGGAGGCAGGAGGGGGGGTTCATGTTTGGGAACACATGTAAGAATTAAAGATTTTAAAATTAAAAAAATAAAAAACTAAAAAAAAAAAGAAAGAAAGAAAATGGCAACCCACTCCAGTGTTCTTGCCTGGAGAATCCCAGGGATGAGGGAGCCTGGTGTGCTGCCATCTATGGGGTCGCACAGAGTCAGACACAACAGAAGCGACTTAGCAGCAGCAGCAGCACTGTCAGGGATAAATTACAGCCTCAACAATGCCTCCAAATTCTCTTTCTGCCATTCTCAGTTCAGTTCAGTTCAGTCGTTCAGTCGTGTCAACTCCTTGCAACACCATGAATCGCAGCACGCCAGGGCTCCCTGTCCATCACCAACTCCCGGAGTTCACTCAGACTCACATCCATCAAGTCAGTGATGCCATCCAGCCATCTCATCCTCTGTCATCCCCTTCTCCTCCTGCCCCCAATCCCTCCCAGCATCAGAGTCTTTTCCAATGAGTCAACTCTTTGCATGAGGTGGCCAAAGGAATGGAGTTTCAGCTTTAGCATCATTCTTTCCAAAGAAATCCCAGGGTTGATCTCCTTCAGAATGGACTGGTTGGATCTCCTTGCAGTCCAAGGGACTCTCAAGAGTCTTCTCCTTCTGCCATTCTAAGGCCATGCAAATACTTGCTCATGCAAAACACTACATGTATAACATCTGGACTATAGCTTTAAAGGATGAGGATTGCAGAAAATATTCAAGATTAAGCATGTTTTTCTAATAGAATCTGTTTGTGGGTTTTTTTTTTTTTCCCTAAATATCTTAGTTCATTATTAAACAGGTCCATAGCCTCTAAATTTCTGTTGACACATTGAGTGTTAAGGGTTTCTCCTTGGACCTCTCCAGTTACTGAAATTTTCCTGTTTGGTTTGGAGTTAAGGAGATAAGTTCTACTTTTACTTGAAGGAATCAAAATCATGTTGAAGAGCTTACACCATGGAAAAAAAGGGTAAAGAGTAACATGCTTCTAATCATTAGTACTCTTACATCAGTGATTTATGATAAAAATTATGTGAGCTGTCTAAATCAGAATAAAATATGTCTGAATAGATAAATGTAGTATGTTAATAAATGAATTTGGAACATTCTTATCAGTAGAGAAGACCTGTAAAAGAATCCTAAGAAAATATATATGAGCCTTAAAGATTTTATTGTTAATTGACCTGTGAGATACTAGGATTTAAAATCCATTACTCATGAGATTTGAACTTATGGCAAATTACTTCATGTGTTTCCCTCTTTAATTTTGGTTATTCCTTTTTTATCTTCCTGAGATATTCCCATGTTCACTTCATAGACATACATTTATCTTAAAAATGTTTGTTTATTAAAATGGAAGAGTTTAGCCAGCACAAGAAAGAAACTGCTATATTTTTGTCTCTTACTTATAACTCTTATATGTTTAATCTATAATTTTGCTATTAAAGGTTTTACTAACAAAACATTTTTCTATGTTATCAATATAGGAAAAATCCGAAATGGATTGTAAAGATTAGTCAATTCGCTATACCACACTGCTTCCCAGGTGGTGCTAGTGGTAAAGGACCCACCTGCCAATGCAGAAGATGAAAGAAACGTGGGTTCAATCCCTGGGTTGGGAAGATACCCTGAAGAAGAGCATGGCAACACACTCTAGTATTCTTGCCTGGATAATCCCATGGACAGAAGAGCCTGGCAGGCTGCAGTCCATAGGGTCGCTGAAGCGACTTAGCACTAGCACTTCACACTGCTAACTCTGCTTAAAAATCACTAATGTTCCGTGTTTTCAAAGAACATAGAGAGTATCCAATTCTATTTTCAGACAAATGTGCAAATGTTTATATTCTCCATGGTTTATTCTGCCACCTCCTTTCCAAAGGTTTATAAACGTGGATATCAGTTTATCTCTCTAGGATCACAAAGTTATTGTCATCATTCTACTATGCGTCAGATGCTGAATACATTAGTAAAAGTTTTACGCACTCAATTTTGGGGGCTAATAGTTTATTTTTATCATAAAATTTTTCATATCACTTTATTGTGGTGGTCCAGAAGAAAGACTACATTCTTCCCTCCAATGCAGCTGAGTACAGATAATGGACCAAGTGCTAGTAAATTGAATATAGAAGGATGCAGTCTGTGCTAAATTCAGAAGTATCTTTAAAAAGAGATGTGTCCCTCTCTGCCTTCCTCCAACTTCCTCCTTTCATTGATTTCTTTAAAATGTGCTTGAAATCTGGTTATAAATATATGGAGCTTATGTAAACATCCTGAGTATAAGTATAAGAACATTATTCTAGGAAGATTTCACTGGAAATAGGGAAGGAAACTAGTTATTAACTTGAAGGAACAATAACCCCAACTTGAATGACAAATCTCCAGACATTTGAATGAGAAATAAAACTTTGTGACTAAAATACATTCATATAGGTAGTTTCTCAATTGTTGTTGAGATATCTTCTCATGCAGATGTAATTTTAATGGATACATCCTTTTATAAGCTCTCATATTCCAGATGTTTTTATATGAAGACATTTTGCCATACTGAAAACAATCACTATATTCATGTAAAATATTAATTTATGGATGATGATATTTAACTGATGATAAATCATGGGGAAATAATTAGAATCATTTCCAACATATTTATATTATTGACTGTACCTTTTGCCTCTCAATTATGAAAAGTGAGAGATTTAGGATATTGTTATTTCTTCCCACCTTTTATCCCTATTCCTATAACTTGGTTTTGTCAGGTGAATTATCACTATATATAGTCTACTTTCTTTACCTAAATGTAATTTTAAAAATTAATTTGCCCCAGTTAGAGATTGAACACAAAGTCCCCTATAAGTTATGTTTTATGCTATAGTTTTCTTAATTCTTTCATTCTTTATTTTTAGGGATTTATTTGTTGCCTAGATATGATAGTTTCCTCAATAAATGCTCAAAGATTGTTTCCTAGATATAAGAACATGCATTGCTTTATGGTTTAATGAATTTTTTCTGACTATAAAAATACTGAGGTATATTTCCATTACTCAAAACTTTGTTCTGAGGATATCTGAAGGCAACATGATGTTCCAATACCATATGAATTCCTTTTCTGACTAGATGCCCATCAGTGTCATTGGGTATTTGTCAGTGCTTCCCAGGTGGCTCAGTCATACTCTGCCTGCCAATGCAGGAGACACCAGTTTGATTCCTGGGTCAGGAAGATCCTCTGGAGAAGGAAATGGCAACCCACTCCATTATTCCTGCCTGGGAAACCCCATGAACAGAGGAGCATGGCAGGCTACAGTCGATAGGGTCACGAAAGAGTTGGACACTGCTTAGCAACTAAACAACATTTGGACATGCTCAGTCATGTCTGAATCTTTGTGACCCCATGGACTAGCCTGCCAAGATTCTCTGTCCATGGAATTTCCCAAGCAAGAATAGTGGAGTGGGTTGCCATTTCCTTCTCTAGATGAGGAAAGCCAAGATTAGAATGGGTGGTGCAGTGGTAAAGAATCTGCTTGCCAATGCGGGAGATGCAGGAGAGGCAGGAGAATGGGTTCAATTAATTCCTGGGTAGGGAAGAGGAAGAGAAGGAAATGGTAACCCACTCCAGTATTCTTGCCTTGGAAATTCCATGGACAGAGGAGCCCTATCACTGAGCAACTGAGCATGCATGACTAAACAACAAACAACAACAATTATTTACATAAAGTTTTTTCTAAAAACTTCTAAATGGTATACTATTAGATTTATTTAATGTTAATTTTTATAGCTTGTTGACTTTCCTTCATGGAATTAGCTCTTTTTTCTGATTGTTTTTCTTTATTTATTTTTTTCCAGTTTTTTATTTTTTTAAATTTTAAAATCTTTAATTCTTACATGCGTTCCCAAACATGAACCCCCCTCCCACTTCCCTCCCCATAACATGTCTCTGGGTCATCCCCATGCACCAGCCCCAAGCATGCTATATCCTGCATCAGACATAGACAGGCGATTCACTTCTTACATGATAGTATACATGTTAGAATGCCATTCTCCCAAATCATCCCACCCTCTCCCTCTCCCTCTGAGTCCAAAAGTCCGGTATACACATCTGTGTCTTTTTTCCTGTCTTGCATACAGGGTCGTCATTGCCATCTTCCTAAATTCCATATATATGTGTTAGTATACTGTATTGGTGTTTTTCTTTCTGGCTTACTTCACTCTGTATAATTGGCTCCAGTTTCATCCATCTCATCAGAACTGATTCAAATGAATTCTTTTTAACGGCTGAGTAATACTCCATTGTGTATATGTACCACAGCTTTCTTATCCATTCATCTGCTGATGGACATCTAGGCTGTTTCCATGTCCTGGCTATTATAAGCAGTGCTGCGATGAACATTGGGGTACATGTGTCTCTTTCAATTCTGGTTTCCTCGGTGTGTATGCCCAGCAGTGGGATTGCTGGGTCATATGGCAGTTCTATTTGCAATTTTTTAAGGAATCTCCACACTGTTCTCCATACTGGCTGTACTAGTTTGCATTCCCACCAACAGTGTAGGACGGGTTTTTCTTTATTTTTAATGTCTAATTCTTGTTCACCAGTGTTGGTTGTATGTATATAATTCTGAATGTATGGATGGTGCAGGATTGTATAGACTTTTTAACTTCCCAAAATCCTCTCCCTCATTCTTCAGTGCTAACAGTGACTAGCCAACTACTTTTACTACAACTTCCCAGTTAATAACTCTATTGAATGTAATAGAGTTCAATACTATTCTGTTGTTTGGTTTATATATCCCTTGAAATATTCCTACTGCATCAACAATGTATTTTTTGTTATTGATTTGACCTGTGGTTTCTCTGTAGAATCTGAAACTGAAGTGCTCTTCTTTGCTGTCAGAAATTTCTGAAATTTTTTGACATATTGATGGCATTCTTTCTAGTTTTTCTCTGCTATTGTAACTATAGACTTATCTCTATTATGTTGCTTAAACTTTCCATGGGACTTGGAGTTTTGTAGGGTTGATGATCTTGGCTTTGTCTGGAATTTTTATCCTATATTTGTCTCTCTGAAGCAAAGTAGTTTCTCTGGAAAATATGACTATATTCTGGTCTCTTGTAATTTTATAGCCTGTCTACGTACTTCATTGGCTTTCCACCAGCTTCAGGTGATATGTGAATTCCAGTAGCATGTTTTCCATGCACCCAGCTAAATTATAGATAAAGATGCTCAACAGGATAATATTAAGAACCAGGTCCTGTGCCTCAGTTCAGTCCAAGTTGATACTGAATCACAAATCAACATTCTCTTGGGATTCTCATTGAGAAGTTATTAAATGTAGCGAACCATATTATCAATTTATCAAAATATGAAAAAATATTAATACCTATGCTAAAATTATTTTACTCTTTTAAAATGCTAAAATATCTTTAGCGTTTCATATCTGGTCTGTGCTTTTCTGTCCTCCTTCTGACTGTTTGCTGCTCCAGATCCAAAACAATCTTTCAAATATGATTAAGTTACAGCTCTGATCATAATGCATCAATGTCATTACTATAAGTCCTCACATGATCTGACCTCTAATTACCTCCAACCAGGCTTTTAAAACTTTTAAAACCAGTCTTTTTACCTTTTGAAAGAAATTTTCTAATTGCTGATTTTCTTGCATGAAACATCCTTCCCTTACATAGGAACATGGCTTTCTTCTCAGTGTACAAGCTCTACTCAAATATATCCTAGTAGTGTGTTCAGTCACTCACTTGTGTCCAACTCTTTGCAACCACCTGGACTGTAGCCCACCAGGCTTCTCTGTCCCTGGGACTTCCCAGGCAAGAATATTAGAGTGGGTTGCCATTTCCTTCTCCAATATCCTAGTAGATGCCTTCCCTAGTTATCCTGTTTCAAAGAACATGTCCCTTCTATTAACATCATTTTTTTACCTCCCTACACATTACTTGACATGGCATATCATATGTGTGTGTGTGTGTGTGTGTGTGTGTGTGTTAGTCGCTCAGTCGTGTCTGACTCTTTGTGACCCCACGGGCTGTAGCCTGCCAGGTTTCCTATAACATATATCATGTACAAGTAGAGAGATAATCGATAATTTATATACAGATAGATGATAGATACAGGCATATGTGTATATGCTGCTGCTGAGTCGCTTCAGTCGTGTCTGACTCTGTGTGACCCGATTGATGGCAGCTCAACAGGCTCCTCCGTCCCTAGGATTCTCCAGGCAAGAACACTGCAGTGGGTTGCCATTTCCTTCTCCAATGCATGAAAGTGAAAAGTGAAAGTGAAATCGCTCAGTCATGTCTGACTCTTAGCTATCCCATGGACTGCAGCCCACCAGGCTCCTCCATAGATGGGATTTTCCAGGCAAGAGTACTGGAGTGGGGTGCCTTTGCCTTCTCCATATGTGTGTGTGTGTGTGTGTGTGTGTGTGTGTGTGTGTGTGTGTGTATTTATTTATTTATTTATTTATAGATATAGATGTAAACTTATATTAAGCAATTATGTTTTTATACTTTCATTTCTCACCAAGAGAGTTGGGCCTTTTGTGCTTTATTCACCAGCCTATCCCTTGTCCTTTGAAGAATGCCTTGAACTCAAAAACTAATTGCTGAATAAAAGTCTGAATGTCAGAATGGAGGAATCAACCCTTTTCCTCTACTTGCCTATCAAAAAATAACTATATCCCCATGCACCAGCCCCAAGCATGCTGTATCCTGCATCAGACATAGACTGGCGATTCAATTCTTACATAATAGTATACATGGTAGAATGCCATTCTCCCAAATCATCCCACCCTCTCCCTCTCCCTCTGAGTCCAAAAGTCCGTTATACACATCTGTGTCTTTTTTCCTGTCTTGCATACAGGGTCGTCATTGCCATCTTCCTAAATTCCATATATATGTGTTAGTATACTGTATTGGTGTTTTTCTTTCTGGCTTACTTCACTCTGTATAATCGGCTCCAGTTTCATCCATCTCATCAGCATGCTTGGGGCTGGTGCATGGGGATGACCCAGAGAGATGTTATGGGGAGGGAGGTGGGACGGGGGTTCATGTTTAGGAACGCATGTAAGAATTAAAGATTTTAAAATTAAAAAAAATAAAATAAAATAAAATAAAAAGAGAAAAAGAATGAAAGAATGAAAAAAAATAACTAATTAAATGAGGAATTTTGAATATTCTCATTGGATTTCATGAGTGATTAACTGTCTTTCTAAATGCTTATAAATCATCTGTTTGAAATTTTTATCAAAATTTTCTTGGCATTAGCCTGAAATTCACTTGCTCATGGTTCTGACATTTAGAATCACCTCGTTTACTTTTAACAAAATTATGCCTTTTAAAAATACATTTTTTTATTTTATAATGAAGTACAGTTGATTAACAATGTTGTATTAGTTTCAGATGTATAACAAGTGATTCAGTTATAAATATTCATGTATCAATTCTTTTTCAAATTGTTTTCCCAATTAAGTTGTTACAGAATATTGAGCAGAGTTCCCTTTGCTATATGGTAGGTCCTTGTTGGTTATCAGTTTTAAACACAGCAGCATGTACATGTCAATCCCAAACTCTCTAATTATCCTTCCCCACCATTCTTCCCCCAGTAACCATAAATTCATTCTCTAAGTCTGTGAGTTCATTTCTGTTTTTGTAAATAAGTTCATTTTTAGAATTTTTTAGTTCTGCATATAAGCAATATCATATGATATTTCTCTTTGTCTGACATACTTAACTCCATATGACAAAAAAAAAAATGTCTTTGAGTATTTCTAATCTTTCAGAGCTTCTAAAGAGGTAAATATCATGGATAAATGGTAAGTATGTGTTAAAATACTTCATCATATATTAAGAAGCACTATGTTATCCTCAAGGTGATTCATCAGTTTTCAGTGATGGTTGGTAGAGAGTCAAGAACTAGGAAATTAAGGGCCTGAACTCTAGGTTGGCTCCTTGGTTCTGCTTCTTATTTATCTTATTTCAATTTTCTGTCTGTCTCAAGTTTTAAAATTCTGGGAATTAAACTTCAAAGGATTATAAACAAGTATAAGGGGAATAAATATAAAATACTATAGAAGTGGTAGGCATTTAATAAACATATGTCAATAGCCTGAAGGAGCAAGGACAAAGCTAGTGTTCAGGTACTGATCTTAAACAGTTGTTTTCCCACAATCTTATCAAAACAGTACTTTACTTTTTTATTTTTTATACTTTCCTACTCTAATGATCATTTTCTTTGAAAATAAAAGGTAAGTCTAAATTTTTTTCTTTATGCTTCTGGCAATACAATTTATAGCATGTATTACTTGGCTAATGTTTCTTTTTTTATTGCTATTTTATGTGTCTTAATGAAAATTTATTGCTCAATTAAGGTTCCTTGTTTATATATAATTAGTGAGTGATTTCTCTAAATTAACACATCTGCCATGTCCGGACATGTTAGTAAATTAAAAAAAAAATACAAATACATAACTCCCTCCATCACTGACACATACACACACATACACATTGCTTCCATACAGTAGTAGCATAAATTAATAGCAACCTGGTAGATATAAAGAACATAAGGCTGAAGGTCCATATATATATATATATATGGGCTTCCCTGGTGGATCAGATGGTAGAGAATCGGTATGCAATGCAGGAGAGACCTGGGTTCAATTCCTGGGTTGGCAAGATCCCTCAGAGAAGGGCATGGCAATCCACTCCAGTATTCTTGCCTGAGGAATCCCCATGGACAGAGGAACCTGACATGGACAGAGGCACTACAGTCCATGGGGTTGCAGAATTGGACATGACTGAGTGACTCAGCACATACACACACACACACACACACATATATATATATATATATATATCATTATGTCTGCTTCTATAGAACTAATGGGTTATGTTAAATGTCAATGGACAAGTACTAACAGCAATTGAAGCTATTATGCCATATGCTGTATCTTTGCTAGAGCTTTAAAAGGTCTCAGGAAAAAGAAAACTGGACAAATAATATATTCTTATCTATCCTTATTACTAAAAAAGAATTTTTCTTTTATGATTTATGGTTTTGAATTCTATTATGAACTCTTTCTCTAAACCAAATGCAAGGTATGGTGGTTTAATCAACTAAGTCATGTCCTACGCTTTTGCAACCCCACGGACTGTAGCCCTCCGTGCTCCTCTGGCCATGAGATTTCCCAGGCAATAATACTGAAGTAGGTTGCCATTTCCTTCTCCAGAGGAACTTTCCAGCCCAGAGATTGAACCCTGCATCTCCTGAATTACAGGAAATTTTTTTTACTACTGGGCCACCAGGGAAGCCCAAAGCAATGTATGGTTAGGATATATTATATTCGCTTATTTTTCTACCTCATTTGATTAAAAGTACTCTACTCATAGTTTTGTACCTGGCCTATACTCCAGATTTTTTCCATCTGATCGTTGGAGGTAAGAGTCTTTTTTATGTTTTGAAAAAGACCCACTAATTTTTACACTTAGTTATTAATTGATGACTAAACACCTTTAGTTTTTCTTTGCATTTCTCTAAGGCATTAATTACACTCAGAATTTAAACTCTAATTAATTATGAAATTATGGAATTACACTCTAATTCCATA